>NC_134409.1:131166634-131280230 GCF_038048845.1 Mixophyes fleayi
TTGCCTGATAACTGAGGGTAGAGTGCTCCTTTACGTAGTGAGACGTTCCCTGCTGCCGCTGGCATCTGATGGAATGTCAGAGCACATTGGACTTCCTGTGCCAGGGCTACCATTGCTAATTCAGTTTGACGTCCTGCATCCTCTGAACTGTATTAGCCAATCAACGTTCAGAATGGGTGGAGCGTTCCATCCAAGTCTAAATAATTAGCACGGGCCTGGGCAACCTTTGGCTCTCCAGTTGTTGTGAAACTACAATTCCCAGCATACCTTGTCAGCTATCGGTTGGCTAGCGTTTGCAAAGCATGCTGGGGCTTGAAGTTTCACAACCCTTAGATTGTATGCTCCTCTGAGCAGGGCCATCTCTCCTCCTGTTTCCACCACTTCTAACTCTGCTCTCCAGCTACTTAGCCCTCCTCCTCGAAGGTCCTCCACCCCACGTCCACTCTCGCTCCCTCCTCCCCCTGGGGGTCTCCCTGTCTTCCGCGCCCTCCTTCTTGGGCCCCGTCGTTTGCGGATCCTCCCTCCCCCTTCCCCGCCCTCTCTAGCTGTGCATTGAGCTTATTGCGTTACTGTGCTTACTGTTTACTGTACTGTGCTGTCTCCCATTGTATTGTAATTTGTTTGTCCCTGTACGGTGCAACGGACACCTTGTGGCGCCTTATAAATAAAAATTAATAATAACAGCTTGAGAGCCACAGGTTGGCCAGACCTGGTTTAGCACATCTCTGAATGGTTACACAGATTGAAGAATGCGCCCCACACACTCCCCTTTCTAAAAGTGGACGACCCTTTTAAAGATGGAATAGATCTTGTATTCAGAAATGTGGCCTTTTGGGCCTTTAGGATCAGGTTTGTTGGCTTTTTTTCTCTAGAAATTGTACGTACACACACACACACTACTGAATACTACAAGTGCTAATTTGCATAAGATCAACCACTGAGATATCTTTCCCTTGAAAACAAATCCTGCCCTCCCTTCTTTCCAAGGAAAGCCTGACAATAGATGCACAACTGTTTAATAATAATCCTTTAATGCATAACGTACAATAGATTGAAATTGGATACTGAGGTATATATTTAACGAACTGTCAGACCCAAAGGTTTCAACCTGTAGGATGTGGCAGATTGTTACCAGGTTTTGTTTAATGATAGGTAACATCCTCTCCTGTCCCCACCCTGGCTTAGGCACACACAGATCTTTAATTCACGTGTGCATCATGCTGAGAAGTCCTAAATCTGTACATCCTGTATTAGGAACTAGTTTTTGTTGATGTTTTGTGTTCGCTGTACCGTACAGTATATAGATTTCCAGGTAACGAGTTGGATGTATGGACTTTGAGATACATAGGGGAGTGTTTTGACAAAACAATGTTCCCGCATCAGTTGACTGAGCTTCACATCAATACTCTGTGCTGCTGGAGGACCCTGTTCGTTACATTGTCTAACACTATCTTGCACAATCATGGCACTGCCCTGTCCTCAATGACACATCGCTCATCTCCTGATATACTCTGTGCTGCTGGGGGTCCCTGCTCCTTCCACTATATAACTCTCAGTCTGTGGCTTCCTGCTGCCTCCATTCCCCTCCTCACATCATGTCACTGCCCCTGTCACATGCAGCCCTGTCCTCACTAACACATCACTCATCTCCTGATATACTCTGTGTTGCTGGAGGACCCTGCTCCTTCCACTATATAACTCTGTCTGGGGATAGAGGTTCTGGGAGTCAGATTCTGGGGTTTATTAATATCCGTGTGATGGTATATGCAGTAACAGGACAGAGGACATGTATTGGGTGACAAGTTCTCTTTAATTCGGGGTAATTAACTTTCTCAAAAGTATGACTGTCTGAAAGGGGAAACAGTAAATAAGCTTTTGTTCTGCTTTAACTGGTTCTTGGTAATGATTTTCGTTTCAGCCTCTAGATTATTTACATTGCTGAAATGTATGTATTTACCATAAAACAAACAATTTAACACCAGTTCGTTCCAGATTCTTCTTTTCCTTTTATTTTGTGTTTACACCAAAAAGAGCTTTGTCCGTAGAACCCTCTGGGTACACGAGGGTTCTGACTGACCTTGAAGCTGGGACACAACTTGTACAATTATGGATGAATTGTATGCAGCACAGTGATTAGCATTGCTGCCTCACAGCGCTGGCGTCATTAGTTTGAGTCCAACCAGGATCCTATCTGCGTGTAGTTTGCATGTGGGTGTCCTGTGGATGTTCTGGTTTCCTCCCACACTCCAAAAACAAACTGGTAGGTTAATTCTCTTCTGACAAAATAAATCGTCAGCATCATCTATGAATATAGCGCCACTAATTCCGCAGCGCTGTACAGAGAACTCGCTCACATCAGTCCCTGCCCCATTGGAGTTAAATTCCCTAACACACAGACACAGACTAAGTGCAATTTGATAGCAGTCAAGTAACCTACCAGTATGTTTTTGGGAGTGTGGGAGGAAACCGGAACACCCGGAGGAAACCCACGCAAACACGGGGAGAACATACAAACGCCATACTAGCTATGGTTGGGAATCGAACTCATGACCCCAGTGCTGTGAGGCAGAAATGCTAACCACTGAGCCACCGTGCTGCCCAGTATACTAGTGTGTGTGGTAGGTAGTTTAGACTGTAAGCCCCAATGGTTCAGGGATGGAGGTGAATGATTGCTTATTAGCTATACAGCGCAGCTCCTTATGACTGGTGCTATCTAAAATAAAATAAATAAAAAAATGTCTTGTGGTATATTCAATTGTTCCGAATCCCTGCGGCGTTAAAACTACTACTGTTATTACGGTAATAGCTGGATTTCAGCTTGCGGCTCAGGGAGCTGCAAGCTGAAATCCAGCGAGAAAACTACCGTGATAACAGTATTTACGTGCACTATTACCGTAATAACAGTATTTACGTGCACTATTACCGTAATAACAGTATTTACGTGCACTATTACTAGTGTGCGGAGCGCAAGATTTATGGCATTTCCGACAACAATTGAATATGCCCCTGTAAGTCCAAAGTTACCTTGTAGTGCTCAGTCTTTAGTAGGACTAAAGAGACACTAGACTTCACATATGACTTGCTGGCAATATGCAAATGACCACATTCCTATATAACTTATATATCTCATTCTGACTTTTTGCAGTTTGATATGTGTAAGAAAAAAGTCCATCTCTGTTGCCGGTGGCACACAGGCTGACTGTGCCATACATGTGGGTGGCCCAATTGGTCATGTCTGGCAATAGCGGTTATCTTTTGACCACAAGGATAGAATAAAGCTTCCGTCAAACAGATCTTTTGGAACGTAAGACGTTTCCACCACTTATTGTGAATAAGTCTGGGTATAATTAGAAGCTCTTTTCTGTGGGGCAACATTATGGCTAAAATAAAATCCAAACAAGTCTATCCTCTTAGCCCCCCCCCCACCCGATTTGTACAGGGCTTCACTGAGAAGCCAACGTTCCCTGGCACGCCTGAGTGTGTAAACGGCTCACCCAGCAGTTATACCAGAGAAGAACTAGAGGTGAGGACTGTTCTGACTGAGCATCGGTAGGATAACGGCTGCAAGCTCTGCTGACACAGCTGTGTTCCTGCTCACTACTTCCCCCTCTGTTTATAAAGACAGGAAGAACTGTATGAGGCACAGGATTGCACATCCCTACATCTGAACCTGAACTATAGAATAAAGCCACATGGGATCAATGACCAGTTTGGCTGACCGCAGTCTCCCTGTCTAGTGAAGAGGAAGGTGCCCGCACGCCCGATAATGATGTTTTTTAAACAACTGTTGCTTTTGGGGCCTTAGAAGACTTCCTTGTTGGTGGTTTTGTTTTTTTCTTGAAGCTCCATATGTTTCGCCCTGTATTAACATTGAAGACAATACATACATAGGACCAAATTTTTGTCTTTTATTCACTTGATCAGATAGGTAACACATATCCGCTGATTTATGCTTCATTTATCTCTATTCAATCATATGTATTAACATAGGGATTACCGATCCCTATACTTTCAGTATTTTATTGCTTCCAGCCCCATTCTGTGTGCCTGAGGTTTGAAGGGGATATTAACACCCAGCACCACGATTGGACTGTGCTCGTGTTGTATATTATTTTCCTTCCAGTAATCTGTACAGCACAATGTGTTTTTTAGTTGAGATGTTTTGTTACAATTAATTTAATCTGGAAATGTTCTTCCTGTTTCTCTCAGCTATCCTGTGTTAAATGGATTTTCCAGGAACTGCATAAATTATGTTGTGTGTCTACCCATTTTATGTAGTATTGGATTCTTATTTTGTTTTGCTTTTGACACAAGACTTGGTGGGGAAAAAACATTTTGCACTCGAGTGCTAAGCAGCAGTGTTTGTAATCTGTTGGTTATTTCGGGAATGGCCGCTATTATAGGTGAGAAGAGGGCAGTCCTGGTTACCTAGTTAATGTAATCCCAGTTAGGTTTACTTGTAGATCCTCCGCCAGGGCGCAGTGCTGGGGGCTCCTGTTGCACTGATCCGGCTACAGCAAATGGCAAACTATTCCGAACCTGTTGGGAGCAGGGGGGGTCTCTGGTTACAGCCCCTCTCCTCACAAAATTAACCCTTTACAAGACTGTGCTGAGATCCCACGCAGTAATCGGACACTGGGATTTATAATGCCAAGTTATAACGTACAAATATATGTGAGTGGTTAGGTAGTCAGTGGTTCAACTTATTAGTCATTTTCCAACAGTGCAATTAAAAGGGTCCTCCAGACAAATTAAATCTGCTCCCATGACTTTAAGTAGGACACCAGAAGCTTCTCTTTAATTCCAACGATAGAACTATGAGCAGGGCGCCCCTGCTGCTACCTGTAGTGCCTCCAATGGATGATTCTCCAGGTATGACCGTTGTAGTGATTGCCTTGTTGGGGCTGACGGGAGAAGATTCGTAGAATCTTCTGTTACAGAAACGTGAAGTGAGAGGAGATTTGACTAACATGTAGCTGTTCAGGTTTCTGTTTCCATTTAGTTAACCAGAAACTGCTGTTGTCATCATTATACTCCTCCTTCTGAGTAATCGTGTCCTTTCTATGTTTTCAGGCCCAGGCGGTTTTGGGTCCCTCCGTCGATAAGGTAACCGGCACCCTCCTGTACAATGTTTCCACCCGCCTCAGGGACACGAAGAGACTGGGATTCCTGGTGGGGTACATCGCCAGCAAGAAGGTCGCCACAGATCTGCAGCTCAATGGTACGTTTTCGCTCTTTTTTTCTGTAACTCATTTCTGGTTCACTTGAGGCTACGTGTAAGTTTGTGTCCCCCGGGGTCTCCTTGATTAAACCACTAATGTGTTAGAAATTAAATTAGGTCCGCAGAGGATCACAGTTTATGTACAGCGAGTTCCTCTGTCCGGCTGATTTAATTACCGGTCCCCTATGGCCGTACCTCTCGTTGTACATGCTTTATCTTGTTGGTGTTCCCGTGCTGATCACACACGTGTTCCTCCTTTAATCCCTCTTGTCTCTAGCCGCGCTGGACTATGTTAAAGCCCACCCTCTGGACCCCATCGATGTTGCTGACTTTGAGAAAGAATGTGGGGTTGGGGTAACCGTGACCCCAGAACAGATAGAAGAGGCTGTAAGTGTTATGATGCACTGGTTACCTTTTTATAATCCATTTAATTTATTTTCTGTATTTTGGAAGTGAGTTGCCATAGAAAACGCATAAATTAAAGCTTTAAAAATAAAGAATGTTACTCACCTAAATGTGGAAAGGAACATTGACAATCCTATGCATTACAGACAATGCGAGATCTGGCGGAAGTTATTAGACGGGTCTGCGACCCTGCGTCGTTATACAGCTGTCCTCTCCACTGGTGTTTTTAATTGTTCTTAAAGTTTGTAAATCCTGTGTAAATGAGTCCTAGTATTAGAAATTGGCGTTTATAGATGCGTTAGTGTTTTCCAGATGCTCTTTAAAAACTCATCATTTATATAGCGCCAACATATTCTGTAGCGCTTTACAATTGGGGACAAACATAGTAAACTAATAAACAAACTGGTTGAAACAGACAAAGCGGTGAGAGGGCCCTGCTCGCAAGCTTACAATCTATTGGACAATGGGAGTTTGACACATGAGGTTAAGTTTACATGTGCAGTCGGCTCAGCCAGGCTGCAAAGGTAAAATTGACTCATAAGCTAAATGATCCTGTCACACAACAATGTAGGTCAGGGGGTAGTTGTCTTGTTGTGTAACAGATGGTAATAGGGTAATGTAGTGAGGTTAAGAGGGTGGTTGAGGAATATTATAAGCTTGTCTGAAGAGGTAGGTTTTCAGAGAACGCTTGAAAGCTTGTAGACCAGAGGAAAGTCTTATTGTGCGAGGGAGAGAATTTCAGAGTGGGTGCAGCCCGAAAAGTCCTGTAACCGGGAATGGGAGGATGTAATGTGGGTGGATGAGAGACGCAGATCTTGTGCAGAAAAATGTGGTGGAAATGCAAATTGATATACTGTGCCACTACAAATGCATGTGAAACGCCAGTGGGTATGTGTCCTAATATACCCCCTGATCGGACCATTACAAGCATGGTAGACAGGACCCTCCTAATTTTCAGGGGGGCCAAGTCTTGCAGATCAGGCTGGTAGTTCTAGGGGAAAGTTTCTTTATTATTTTTTATTTTATTTTTTTATTCCCCTCTCTCTAAAATTCTGCCACTTTCCAAATTGAAGGTTCCTGTCAGTATTTTCTGATGTGTAACTACCTTTGTCCTCTCCAGGTTGAAGCCGTTATCCTTGAATTTAAAGAGCAGCTGCTATTGGAGCGATATCGTTTTAACATGGGTCTACTGATGGGTAAGTCCACATCGAATTCATGCCCCCCTCCCCCCTTCTTTAATAGATGTTTAGTAGCTTTTATTTTTGCCACCTTATTGCCTATAGGCAATATCACCTCACCGTGGAATAAGCCATTTTGTTGGTGGAGCCAAGTCTCGTGAGAATCCGGCCTATCCGTTCACCAGGAGCCAGTGACCTCGCTGAGACGTGAGGCACTTACTGTGCTCTCTTCAGCCACTGAGAGGCTTTGTGCCTCATATTTCTCAGCCTCACAGGTTCTTAGTGAATTTGTAGGCCGCATTGAAAGGGGGTGGGGAAGAATGGGGAGGGGGGGGAGGGCTCCTTGTCATTATGAAGGGGTAAGTGGTATTGTCGAAAAGTGACCTTTAAACTTTAAATGTCCCTGTGTAACCCGGCTTCTGCTTTCCCACATGTGCAGGGGAGGCTAGGAACAGACTGAAGTGGGCAGACGGAAAGATCATAAAGAACGAGGTGGACATGCAGGTAAATGGGCCTTGTCAGATGTTACACAACTCTTATTTCTACCCTACACATATGTTACTCCAGCGGCCCCAAACCTGTCGTCTTTCTGCTGTGTACGCCCTTAAAGCCGCATACCTCTCGGTTATTTATGCCGGTAATTGCTCAGAATATTTTTGGATGGGTTACACTCTCCCATCCGTGTAACCGCATTCCCTGGTCGTGACTCAGAGCTGCCTTTGACCTGTCTACCGTTAACCTCTGACCTTTCGCTCCTTTTTCATTTTTTTTTCCTCCTCTCCCATCAGGTTTTGCATTTACTTGGCCCCAAGACAGAAGCTGATCTAGAGAAGAAACCCAAGGTATTTTGTTTACTTGGACTGTAAATTAGGTATTGGCGTGAGTAAGCCCTAATGCGCCCCCCCCCCCAACCAGCTGTCCAGTCCTTGTACTTTCCTGCAGGGGAGACGGTCAGTCGGCTTTTCCTGTAGTAGAACTTGTCATTGCTTCCTACTATAACTGAAGGTTTATGCTTGTCTGCGGGATTTGGGATGGCATGTTAGTTGTAATCAAATATAATGTTAGACCACCTGTTATTAATAATTTAGATTTAAGCCTTTTTGTAACCTATTGGACCTACAGAAATGCCGCTATGAATGGGGGAAGCTTTTAATCTTGTACACATAAGAAGTTTTCATTTACAAAAGTGCAAATCTCGGCACAAATGGCTATTGGTTGACGTCCTATGCAAACTTTCCCACTTTTCCCATTTGGTGCCTGGATTTGTGGGCAAAGATGGTGGCAACTACAGAAGAGCAGGTGAATTGGGTGCGTCCCAGCCTATGTGTATATTGGTGCTCCTAGTTTTGCACTTTGCTGGGAAAACAATATTTAATTTTAACGGATAGTTATTTTAAAATGCAGGGGGGTATACACTTTTCCTCTGCCAGAAGGACTTGACATTTCTGGCCTGTCACAGGTGCTTATATGGGAACGCTGATGTATAGACACCTGTGTGCATATTTATAGCGACTATAAAGTATTCAGTCCTCTGCTAGTTTTCTTAAAAAAAAAAAATGCATCACAGAATCAGGAAGGATATAAACATCTGTCAATGATACAAACTTCGCTAAAGCTTTGTTCTTAATTACAAAGAAAAAACAGACCCTAATTGATTACACAAGTAACCCCCGACGACCCCCCCCCCCCCCCCCGCCAGTCCCTGTGTTAAGCACCTTTTATCTGTAATTACATCTGTGACTCTGAGTGTGTTTTACTCTCTGCCATCTGCAGTTTCCACTGATTTCTCCATGTAACATTGCCTGACTTCCATCAGCTGAGTGGGGCCCATTGGTGGACAGCAGGTTTTAAATTATTTCATGGATTCTCCATAAAATTGAGGTTTTGCCCTTTGACCCGGTCAATCCAGGACATTGATTTTATTTTTTTTTTCCAAGTTTTACTTGGTTTTTATATATGAATGTTCACTAAACCACGTGGCCCTACTTGAATCTGCATATGTGCATTGTTATGAGCTGTGGTGGCTCCCAGCCCGCTTCATGGAAGAATGAACTTGCATTCATACGTACATTTTTACATAACAGTGCCCTCCAGTGGCCAAATGATGGTATAATTCTTGATTTCGGCTTTTAGAACGTAGACGAAACAGGGCTGTGTGTCCTAGCACGCATAGGACTGCGGTGCTCTGTTTTTTTTGTGTCAGTGGTGCCATGTGTAATAAGGTATTGCATATAAAGCTCCTCTGCTCTAATGGAGACGTGGCTGATCCGATAGAGGGTGGGAGATCTTTCCACAGCTGGGGAGCAGCCTGGCGAAAGGTAATGGGTGTGATAGTGAGGTGGCGGTCATTGACAAAGCGGAGGGGGCGCAAGGAGTGTGTGTAGAGATGAGATTAGGGATGGGGGAGATATGCTTAGGGCTTTGCAGTAAGTTTGTAGGCCACGGTGAGCAACAATAGAGACTGGTAGAGAGGAACAGCAGACATAGTGGCAGGAGAGAATAATAAGGTTCGCAGCAGCATTGAGGATAGACTGAAGAGGGGAGATGCGGGATTTGGCTATGCCGAAAAGGAGGACTGAATGTCAGCAGTAAAGGAAAGAGGGGAGTTGAGGATAACCCCTAGGCAACAGCCATGAGGGACAGCGAAGATCATCCTCATCAATTTCACCATTTATTTATATAGCGCCACTGATTCTGCAGCGCTGTACAGAGAACTCACTCACATCAGTCCCTGCCCCATTGGAGCTTACAGTCTAAATTCCCTAACACACACACACACACACACACACACACAGACTAGGGTCAATTTAATAGCAGCCAATTAACCTACCAGTATGTTTTTGGAGTGTGGGAGGAAACCGGAGCACCCGGATGAAACCCACGCAAACATGGGGAGAACATACAAACTCCACACAGTTAAGGCCATGGTTGGGATTTGAACTTATGACCCCAGCGCTGTGAGGCAGAAGTGCTAACCACTAGGGCCACTGTGCTGCCCAGATGTTGGTGTTAACAGATGAGGAATCCACGGTGGGGCGAGACAATGATTTCAGCCTTCAAAATACACAATATTTGCCAGAGGTGCTTGTATGCATTTTTCAGCTTATAGATTTAAAGGGGGTTATGATTGAAATTCTACTCTTACATCCACTAATAGTCATTATTTCTATGTGAACCCCCCACTCCCCTCCCTCCTCCAGTAGATGATTCATGGATCCAACACTTACTGTCACCTCCCATCTATATAGAAAAATGTATAACTTGCTGGTAATTAAAAATCTAATTATTTACATTCTTTGGGTGGAAGTTACTCCTGCATAAAATGTTTTCACTGTATTTGTTTAGGCAATAAAGCAGAAAGTGGTGGAAACAGAGAAGAAAATAGATGCAATAGTAAATGGTGAGTAACGTATGTTTGTTATTTTTACAACTTCTTCTCTTTTATTCTTTTCTATTTTCGACACCACCCCCCCCCCCCCCCCAAATCATGATAAAAGGCTGCTTTATCCTCCGCTGTCCTCTTGATAACTGCATTCCAGGAATTCTTGTCCGAGTGAAGCTCTGAAACTTGTCAGTTACAACCTGCATCACATTCTGTACAAATACTTCTCTCTTTAGTCATGGGGGGGGGGGTGGGGGGGATCTTAACGGCTTCTTCATTGTTAATCAGTAATCCGTTTTCAGAGAAACGCGGCATTTCAACTGGTAATTCGGCTATCCTCAGGATGTTTTGTTTCACGGTTGGCGTGTGTGAGGATGCTGTCAATCAACTTACGGAATGTATAGGTGAAATCCGCCTCTGCTAGTCCGCGAGTGAAATGCCGGAGCCGCCAAACCGGTTTTCACCAGGTTGCCGTCACAAGACCTGTGATTTCCGGTTGTTTTAATGGGTCTAAAATGCAGATTGATCCGGTACGAAGAGCCAGGTTGTTACAGTCACAAATACACATGTAAAAGTCTCCTACCGTGACCGGAGTGAAGATGTTTAAGGTAGTTGTAATCTGCTAGAGCAGCTTTAAACCTCTGTTGGTCATCATTGTAAACCAAATCCTGGGAGTAACGCTGTATAGTAAAAGGATGGTTAGACCGACTTTAATACAAATGCATTATCCTCAGCAATACATATCGGTGGCATATCATTCAAATTAAATGTCCTTAAAGCTGCTCTAGTTGCGCCCAATGTCCTCTGGTTGTCAGACTGCGCTTGGTTGTCAGAGGATGCTTCATGTGTAGTGTTTGGTATATTAAGATTCCATTGCAAATAAAAAATCATTGTGTATGTGGACACCTTCAGAAGTATGGAAGCCAGGTCTCCATGTCATAGGATGGGATAAATGCATACTTGCCAACTCTGCTGAAATGTCCGGGAGACTCCTGAATTCTGGGTGGGTCTCCCGGACTCCTGGGAGAGTATGACAGTCTCCCGCATCTGCCCACTTCCTAGTGAAGTCTGCAGAATTAAATCCAAAATGCCGCGATTCACCGGGAATTGCAGCATTTGGCTCCGTCCCCAGCTGTAAAATGACGTGTTTGCGTCATTACGTCACGGGGCCAAAATGACATGATTTTTGGAGTTTATATAGCTCATGGACATGAGATGAATGAAAAACACATAAAAACAAAATTTTATTTGTATAAGTTAAAATTGTATATATTAAAAGCAAAATATTAAAACTTAGTGGTGTAAATGAGTAGCTATATATATGTATATGTATATGTATATGTCTATGTATATATGTGTGTGTGTGTATTTCAGGTAATCCTCTTTATAAGGCTCTTATTAGGAGTAATTAACTAATACTGCTCTCATAAATATTAATAATAACAGATGGTAACTGTTGCAAATGTTATGTGGCAGCATTTGAGACTAGTGTAGACTCCACTGAAGTATGTTAAATAATTATGTCCAAAAAAGACCTTTGTAAGTCCTAATAGATATGGCTCAGGAGCCTATATAGTAACAATTCTGAAGCTGCATTTCAAAATTCTAATAAATAATCATGCAGCTAATTACTCCCATCTGTGTGTAACTTGTAAACGAAGATAAAAGTAATTAATATGGCTAGAGTACTTTATACCAGTTATTTGATTTTAATAGTTTTAATTTTTATAATACCAAGCACATTACTGAGTCTGACTTATTAAAAGAATCTGCAGGGACAAATGATTTGTGCTGTTCAGTAGAGGTAGAGATAATTATCTGAATCGGATTACTCACACCAAACAAATGCTCGCTGGTGCTAGTGCTAAATAAAATGGATCTATATAGTGTTAATCTTGTTACTAAATTCAGAGCTGGTTGAATTGTATATGCTCCTGAGATGACAGAGATCTGTTATGTGCGAAGTAATTGGTATAGCTGAAATCTTTTGTCTCGTTTGCTTATTCTAATGATATCCATTCAGCTTTTCTAATGCCAAGCAGGTTACTAAATGTAGTTTATTCAAGAATGTTGGACAAATGATTTGTGCTTTCGTTTATCTAAACCAAGTTGTTTGCACCAAACAAAAACTTAACTGATACTTCTAAATAGATTAGATCTATAATATTAATCCCATTACGGAGGTAAGAACTGAATTAATTGTATACACATATATTGTGTATGAGAAGGCACAAATCTGTTATGAGCTGTATTTGATCTAAAAGTAAATATTCTAAACACTCCTCAAACATAACCTATCTGAGCTTAAATCATTAAACAACCACTTGCTAAAAACCTGACCATAGGTCTCGCTAACGCTGCTACAATGAGGCATGAAGTATGTTCCTTCTACACGAAGTGTTAAAGAATTACCCTTTTTTTTTTTTTTTTTTAAAAATAACTTTGTATTTTATTAACCGACCCTCCTTAAAGCTGCATTGCAACCTATGAATATATTTTATGAACGTTCACCCTACAGAGCCCTGGTGGTTGCTGCATGGAGATTTTAATTCCAGGGCTCTCGCCATCTTTAAATGGCGGGGCAGGGGGTGTGAGTCAGAGGACCAATTGTAAGCTGCGATCTAGTAGAATATCTTCATGTGACAGTGCAGCGTTGGTAAACCATGTTTTTACCCATATAGAAGTGAGAGCACCAAGCCCCTTGTTTCTTGACGCTGAGAGCCAACATGCGGCGTTACTCATGTCGCTGGTAGAATCCGTCACACCGGTCACGTCATGTCTAAACTCTGAGCTTTGGCTGACATGTAGTGTTCTCATTTGACATGCGCAGGCTGCGGCGTAATCTGCCTTCAAGATGCAGGTAACGGAGAGTTTTGGAGGGGGGGGGGGACCTTAAAAATAACAACAAACAGAAAAATGCTATGTAGGTCAGAGTTGGCTAACCTGTGACACTCCAGGTGTTGTGAAACTACAAGTCCCAGCATGCTTTGCCAATATATAGCAGCTTATTGCTGGAAGGGTATTCTGGGACTTGTAGTTTCACAACACCTGGAGTGTCACAGGTTAGCCAACACTGATGTAGGCGAAGGCATGTTCTATACAGCGGACAATCCTTTTTAGGGTTTTATTTAGTAATCGACGTAGAATCTGTGGTTTGTTGGAATCGCTGCTTAGTAAATGTGCCCCTTAGTGTACATGTGTGATTTGGGGGGAGGGTTTGTCTGTGTTTTTTAAAGGGAGCATCTCTGTTTCGGGAGTATCTTTTTCAGCAATTATATTCGTTATGCAAATCTTGTGTTCTGGTCAATCTATAAAGTATCTTGAAGCATAATGCTATTTATATGGGTTAACACAACTTTCTTGTAAATGCATATATGTTCTGTACAGACTGATTCCTTTTCTAATTCCTAGTCCTGTAACTCTTGAAACGTTTTAGTGCCAGTATCTGGCTCTCTCGTCCTGTTCTTCAGACAATGCTTTCTGTGTTTGTGTGGGCACACTTCTGCAGACAGAACGAGCAGCTCTGTCCATTTTCCGGATTAAGTAACGAGAGACAGGGAAGAAAAACCTCTCCTGACCGCACCTCAGGCAGCTTGCTCTGGAGACTGGGCGGTGGTTGTAAATCTGGGGAGAATCTCCAGCCCCTCGACACAGACTGTACACATAGCCCGTACGGCCGCAGCGATGGAAACATGACCGTCGGATTAGATTTTCATCAGATCTGAATTGGCAAGTTGGCCAATGACTACCTGTGTGTCTGTCCCTAACTGACCCTGTCTGGCTTTCCACTTGTGTGGCCAACTTTGGCAAGGGTCCAGTCGTTTGACGGTTGGTCAGAACTATTGCGTGTAAGGGCGGCTGCGTGATCCTCTGCTTACGGCTGTGAGCGTGGGGTGAAGTTATGTTAATAACAGGTAGCCAGCCCCATTGCAGAAGTTTACTTATTGTATCGTACTCTGGTGCTGGCTGTCGTACTGCGACATAGCGGCTGATGTGGACGAAAACTACCTCCGGAATTGGTGCCCACAATGTGCCGCGGAGTACCTCTGGAACGGTCGTAATGGCACTCCATGGCGATGCAACATTGCATAGAGGCGCACAAGAGAATGACATGATGTTGGGGTACCATAGTACCTAGAAGTTTGTGCAGCCGAACATCGCCAACAATTGAACCCCCCCACCCCATGCGTTCAGTCATTATCTAGCTACATTAATGGGCGTGCTGGACAGTATCAAATAAAATCTCTTTCAATTTGGCCTCCAACATGTGTTGCAAAAGTTTACACTGATCCCCTCAAACCTGTGGATTTAAGCGTATGTATTGATATCTTTGCGCAAAATGCTAAGTTCTTAAACGCCTATTAATCTCTTAAAAATAGAGGTTATTTGTGTATGTAATTTTTTTTCTTTTATATATACACATTTTGTGTTCCTTTTTTTATTTCTTTTATTTGTTGCTTTTCCTATGGCAGAACACTGGTTAATCTGCAGCCTCCCACTTCTGCTCACAGTTAACACTCTTCTTTTTATGACGATGGCAGCCCGATTTGTTTATCCAGCAATTAGAGCAGGCTGTTAACAAGATGCCCCAATTTCCAAGGGGCCTCTGTGGGCTTAGAGGAGTCTGACGTTTTCCTCCCGAGGTTCTAGAAGGTGACATTAAGACGCTGCATTCTGCCAGCTGGGAGTGTTCCCTGCTCACACAAAAACACTGCATTATTGATTGAATTTTTTATTTTTTTTCTCTCCTTGCTTTCATAGGGCTGGTAACTTTTATGGACAAGACCTGGCTCAAGTGAAAGAGCGGAGTAGGAAAAATGATTGAGCGGAGTATTCCTGGCTGAAGCCAGTTGTTTCATTGTGCTCTGTGCACCACTGTTCTCAAGTAATAAAGCACAATAAGTGGTCCTTATTATATAGTCTTTGGCACCTTTTGTGGTGTATAGTTCGGAGAAAGGGATACCTATATAATAACGGTGGGCAGGGCTTCTCTAGGACCCTACTTTTACTTTTCTCCCTTGGTACAAGAGACGTCATTTTGTTCTCTACTTTGGCTCAGTCTCTGTGCGGTCAAACAATAAAAATAAAAGCACAAATTCATGTTGTTCAATCAATTTTGTAACTGAAGAAAAGTGAGCTCACAGGGGAGGGAGGAGTGGGGGGGCGCAGGTCACCACAATGCACAAGAATTAATATGACTTAAACGTGTATCTGCAAAGGTATGAAGCAAAGACTCCTGTTTTATTTCTTAAATACGTGTTTTAAGTTGGGTGGGTTTATTTTGCTGCCCGTCAAATATAGACGAGGAGAGCATGACCAAGGAATAAACTATCGCTGCACACGGCCTGGTTCTGTCTGGAAATACCTTTTGGTAGGATGACTTTTCTCAAGCATACTTACTAGGGGGCACCACCCCTGTGCCCTAACTGTTGCCAAAACTCCACTTTTAATTTTGTGGGGTCCTGGTTCCATGTTTGATTGCACCACCTAGCCTAACTCCAGGAGAGGGGAGACCCCAGACACCAAACTCAAGCACAGGACACAGAGTTGAGGAAATATTTATTGGGTGAAGTAAGGTTAGGTTTAGGATAGGTTACATTTTATTTAAATAAGCCTCAGTATTTTGTATTCCTCCACTTCCTTCACATTTTATCATCTTATCTTCTTAAAATTCTAAGATCCTATCTAAACCGCACAAAAATACATCAATCAATCTAACTGTATAATTGGAAGACCTTTTCCTGATGCTATCACCCAGGACCTGCTCTGTTTCCTTAACCTTTTATGATCTTTTGCCTGGGTGTACATTGGTGTTTTCAGCAGATTATCGGCCAATCTCATGGATAAACGACCGATCGGCCCGATATCACATTAGTGTGTACACTCCAACGATGAATGATTATTGTTCCAAAGCTCATCGTATCGTTTGATTTTTAAACTGGACTAAAAATGTCGTCCAACGATGGAACAATGTCGTTCCGATTCTGCAGTGTGTCTGCACTCGCGTCCAGCAGTGTCCATAAATCTCCATAGAGTGCGCAGACTCTTTTCAGCCGATAGTTATAACAGATGAAGAATACCGATCTGAGGGTAAATCGTGTAAAACATTATTAGTGTGTACACGTGAATCGGCACACTGATCGGGACTTTCAAACGCTCGTTAAATTGTTGTCCAGCGGTGTCCTTACATCACTCTCTTTATAATACTCATCTCTGTTCTTACAGCCCACCGTCGGCGTATTAATGCCATGTCATTTCTGGTTCGTAGTTCTCGGCTGTACGCGATGGGTCCTTATTGCTGGTGTTTTAGTCGGTGAGCTCAATGTACAAGTAATCTACATTCTTGGTGTATTCACCTGACCAGGACTTGGATAGGTTTGTGTTTTATCTCAAGTCGTAGAATTGAGTAATTCCACTTATCCGAATGGCGGAAGCTCAACTTGCAGTGGCCGGCTCGTCGTCCTTGGATGGGGCCCTAGAGGTTCCTTCTTGTCCTGGATGAGAGTGGTCTGGCGTAATCCTTCTGATGGTGTCTACTTCTCCGACCTATCATCTCCTCTCCGTCTTGGCTCAATAACACTAGGTCCACCCTGACACTTGTCATTATGTTGCCCTTCGCTGGACGGACTAAGGTGTTCTTCCACACCGCTTCTGCCTTTTGTCTCGCTGGCGCTCTTCCACTCCTGCCTGTCGTCTCGCCGGCTCTCTTCCACACCGCTTCTGCTTGTCGCCTCGCTGGCGCTCTTCCACACCGCTTCTGCCTGTCGCCTCGCTGGCGCTCTTCCACACCGCTTCTGCTTGTCGCCTCGCTGGCGCTCTTCCACACCGCTTCTGCTTGTCGCCTCGCTGGCGCTCTTCCACACCGCTTCTGCTTGTCGCCTCGCTGGCGCTCTTCCACACCGCTTCTGCTTGTCGCCTCGCTGGCGCTCTTCCACACCGCTTCTGCTTGTCGCCTCGCTGGCGCTCTTCCACACCGCTTCTGCTTGTCGCCTCGCTGGCGCTCTTCCACACCGCTTCTGCTTGTCGCCTCGCTGGCGCTCTTCCACACCGCTTCTGCTTGTCGCCTCGCTGGCGCTCTTCCACACTTCTTCTGCCAGTCTCTCTCAATTTTCCCACAGCAATAATTGGTTGCATGCGGCTCTTCAGAATTCGCTGCTAGTGATCCTTTTGAGCTCCCCCGTCACCTAATCTCCTTGCGGGGTCATGTGATTTGTTGGTGTCTCTGCAGAACCGCTCAGGCTGCCTCTAACCCCCACTGCGCCACCAACCGCTTTTAAATTCGAAGCGAATATCAAATATCGCTCACATATAAATTTTCCCACCCAACGCGCCGGGTTTTGCCTTTAATAAATTCGCCGTTCTAAATCCTGCTGAGAAACTGGCAAATTGCAGCTTGATGCGTTTTTGCCCCAATACCCCGGCGGCTTTTATCCCATAACCCTAATCTCCCACCTCCTGCCCTACAGTTTAACCCTAAGCACCTCCTTCCTCCTCAACCACAAGTCATCCTAATACAATACAGGGTCTGGACCCAAAATTAGACCAGTTCCCGATAATCTAGTCCACATTGATCTGATCATTATTGGGAAATAGATAGAAATCGCTGCCAAAAAATAAAATAAAAGCAATATAGCAGGAAATAAAGTAATGTGACTTTTATATATTTAATCTTCCTGTAATTCTATGTTTATCAGCAGTAGTCTGTAAATAAAATACTTTTACATTTTGCTGATTAAAGGGATCATTAAGTCACATTTGAACCTAATCCCAGCTGTCCAGTCCTTTTATGTAGGACTTGCATCTGGTTATTGTACGTGACTTAATTTGGTTTTATTAAATAGCAATTATACTTTTCTATTTGTTACTACCTGTATACAATTTGCCTTATCTCTCTTTATTAGGTGTTTGGGGAAGGGGCCTACTATATAGAGCAGTGTTTGCTAACCTGTGACACTCCAGGTGTTGAGAAACTACAAGTCCCAGCATGCTTTGCCAATATATAGCAGCTTATTGCTGGAAGGGTATGCTGGGACTTGTAGTTTCACAACACCTGGAGTGTCGCAGGTTAGCAAACACTGATATAGAGGCTTGATTTAATCTGGCGTCGATTAACCCTTGATCACTTTCTAGCGTCTGATTTGCGTTTTATCACGTTCAGTCTGTCACTTGCTGGGAGGCTCTTCCTCGCATCCACTACATCTCCTGTGAAGTATGACGTACGCAGGGCTGTGTCCGGCTTTCCCTGAGGAGAGGGCTCCGAGCCTGGGAGTCTGGCAGCTGCTTTACATTGTGTATCGCCCGCCTGTCTCCTGTGAACGTCAGGAAGGGAGATGATTGAGCTGAGGCGTGTGGCCAGCTAGAGCCGGCGCAGCCGGAGAGCTCCCCTCTTACTATACAGCTCTGTTGGTTTTCTTGGAAAGTCTCAGCCGAAACCCAAACACTGTGTCAGTTCTGAGAAGCTACAGATTGGTGGAGTGTGTGGGAAACACACACGGCTCTGTCTAGGTATCCTCCAGAAATCTCAGCAATCTACAGTGCTGGTAGACAGTCCTGCAGTGAGCTGGTGCATGGCCGCCTTTCTGCTATACATGCGGGTAGCTGACTTTCCTGTACCCGAGCACAAAAAGGGGGAAGGGGGGTTAACTCTTTAGGTGCTTTTTTTTGTTTATTTTTCTTATAGCTAGATTTAAATTGAATAGCCATAATTTAGCAAATAAAGAGTACATGTCTTCATACTCCCGCCCTCTCCGCCCAAGACATAAAAAGCCCAAAACGCTTGCTTAGAAGAGGATCCAACTAATATGGGCAGCACTCTCTGCCAGCCCACTGCCACACGTTAGTGCCGCCTTCCCCCATATTCCATACTGGTCTAGAGCACACTGGGTGGTGGGGAGAGTGGGCCGCCCTGTGGGCTGATGCTTGTTGGGTCTGCCTGATGGCGGTGCTGGCCGCACGCCTCTCTGCATGAGGTGGTCGTTGCCGCCTCTTTCCTGCGCACTTTCCATCATGCAGATAGAAGGCATACGGAGGGGCACAAACCACTGCTTGCAGAGCCGTAACTTAGAATTCTACCGCCTGGGGCGAGAAGAACAAATGCCGGCCCCCCTAGTCCTCAATTTTAACCAAATTAACCTAATATATTCCTAAATTGCGCCTTCCCTTCAGCCTTGCGCCCTGGGCGGTCGCCCCTGGTGCACAGCCCTAGTTACGGCCCTGCCTGCTTGGCATGATTGAAGCAGACCAAGCTGTAAAAAGAGTGACCTAGGAGAGTTGCAGCTATTGGTTGGTGAACAGCCAATCCATAGGAAGTATTTTTTCTTTTTTACGTTAACTGGACCGCAATCCAAAACTACCATTTTTGTTTTGTAGTAGTATTGGCTGGAGTCCTCCTCTTTATGGTTCCTTCTGTGTTTTTTGTTTTCTGTAATTCAGCACAAATCTCCATATTTGTGTCAAAACCTACAATCCTCTCCATGCGCACACAGCGATTTGGTAGAACTGTCAGACTAACCAGATTACTTAGCAAGTTGGCTGCACAAATCAATGACCCAATAGCGCTCATCTAGTTTCACAGATCTCTAAACCAATCCAACAAGATCACGGCTCCTGCGTTTGCAGATGGATCGCGGGGATGGTTGACCCACGTTTCTATCAATGTAATATCTGAGCCGGTAGGTTGGGATCTTGATTGAGGTTAATGAAGCCCATACAGTGGCCAAATGACTGGACTAAGGCAGATAAGGCAGTTATACAAGATATGTGTTTTGTTTTAGTATGACGTTACTTTGGCTTATATATGTAAATCTCTCTTTTTGCTTAAATGAAGACAAGTGAACGACTGTTGCCCTCCAAATGCTCTGTGTTAGAGATCCACTTGTCACATCGCGCCTCTCCCACCAACTGCACGGCTCAGCCTGTCGTGCACATTTCCAGCAGGAAGGGGTTAACTAGACAGCAATTTCCTAGAAAGCAGCAGCTAATGACATAGATCTGGCTCTTGCAGGGAATATAGAACTATTGTGTATGGTTCTAATTTAGACCCCAGGGACTGTGCTTGAAACGTAAATCCTCTTTCTTTCCAGCCTCTCTCCTCTCTCTCCAAGTATAACGCCGTCCTCTCGTATGTTATATACAATGAATATGTAAAAACTCTTCTAAAATGTATTTCTTATATTTGCCGATTAGTGATGTCACTCCTGTGATGATATAGCCTTAATTGTGTGAGCCGTGATGTCCGTTCTGTCACATGACTCATTGTCGGTAATGATAAAATTACGCGTGAAGATTCCATCCTCCAAGCAACATGCTTTTCTTTTAAAATGTTATGTTGTGTATTATAAAGTATAAGGTGCCCTCTACTGTGACGTAATAATAAAATATTATGGGGCACATTTATCATTTATCGGACAAAACGAGAAATACTTATCAATCCTTATCGCATGGATAAGGATTGATGTATTTCTCAAATTTATTAAAAATGGATCACAGAAACAGCAGTTCCGAAAAACTGCTGTTTCTGTGGTAAAAAAAAACCATACTCACCACTGCCTCTTCGGTCGCGCTGGCTCCGGAACTCCTCCTCTTCGGCTTACTTTATCTTCTTCATGCTACTGCGCATGTGCCGTCCGGAGAACTTGAGGCTGTGACAGGGAGGGATCACAAGATCACTCCCTGCGCATGCGCTGTCCAGCTCTGCTCTCCGGAGCAGAGCTGGACATACCGAAGAGCACAACTTTTACAAGTAATTCCTATGATGTCAGCTGGTGTACATTAACACAACAAGTTCCCGAAAAAAATATTTTTTCGGGACTTGTTAGATTGCGGCCAGAGCAGTCACCATTCTGTTGAATGGTGACTGCTCGCAAAAACGATCAGGAGTGCAAAGCAGCAGATATCAATGATATTTGCTGCGATGCACCTTTAATAAATTTGCGGAGAGCACATCCTGGCCTAATTTACACGGTAAGTGCACGATAGTGCACTACCGTGCTTTCTTAAATATACCCCTATAAGCGACCGTTTGGTAGAAGCACAGTGCAGATCTGTAGAGGGTGCACCCCATAGAGACTTGTGTCCCCGTTCACGTTGCTCTGTGAGCGCATCGAAGCTGCGTTAAGGACAAACGTGAACTAAGGCGCCCTCTAGTGGCAACTATCAAGTGAAGTTAACTTTATAACTTAGACTTTGGCGAGCGTCATATGGTATTGAGTCAATATAGCTTCACCACAAAATGGTTTTAAAATCGAGCAGGGGAATATTTACTTATTTGGTCTATAAATTGGCTCATTTATGATGTTTTGCTGCTTATTTTTTATTTTATATTTGGGAGGTGGGGGGAGGGGAGTCACTGTTGTGATTCCCGTCTGAGGAGAGGTTGACTTGCTCTTTCCCTCGTGGGTCTCGTCAGCCAGCATGTACTAAAAGTTTTATATTTTACATGTTTAAACTGGAAGTCTGCTTTCATTCTGTTACGGGAAAATCCTGCAATATAAATATTTCCCCTCTCTCGCTCTTGGCCGGGTTTGCATTACGCTATGGCGCTCTTACACCCAGCCAGGCATCCCTGCTCTGTTACCATGGTTACTCCCATCATGTATATTTGCAATGTTTCAGACGTCGGCTATGCTCCGATGCAGGGTCCGGCTGAGTGTGGCGCATTCATCTTGCTCTCAGGCTTAGCGCCTTGGGGGGGAGGGGGAGATGCTCTATGAAAAGCACAGGCCCTGGATTGTTCTGATTTTTGTTTTGTTTTTTTGGTTTTTTTTTTTTATCCCCCTCTGTGTGTATTTAATTGTGCTTGGTCGTGCTGCTGAGGGGTAATGCTAGAATGAGCGTGGATGGGGGGTGGGCACTGACAGCCTGTCAGACGGAGTTTCTGAGGCGCTGGTGTTTGTTTTTGTAAGCCGACGGCCGATCGTCAGGATAATGACGGCTCAGAGCAGTAGGTGATTTTTCCATGTGGTATTCCAGGCTCCGAGTCATTACAACAAAGGGGGATTATGGGATAAAAATAAAAAAACCTTCATACTTGACAAAAAAAGCTTTTTTAGCTAATGTCTGTTATTGGAGTCTAGCTGGGTTGCAGCGCGTGCTGTGGCGTACAGACCTTAATTGGGGCCGTCTCTGTGCCAATTGATTTTTGTTTATGTATGAAATGTCCAACACGTGGGCTTTGTGCACACGGCCGTTATTTTAAAGAGTTTAACCCACATTCTCAACACAGATTTGGCACAGCTTGGCCAAAAAAAAGAACCCGAAAGCGAACTTTCTCACAAGAGCGCGCTTTGCTTTGTCAGTTTTGACCCTGAAGCGTTAATTTAATGCTCGGTACAACATAATGGACTTGCGTAGGAGCGATCAGTTAATTGCGTAGTAGCAGGAAAGTTTTGAGTGTTTTTTTTTTTTTTTTTTTTTTTTTTTTTCTACGCTTTAACTAGAATTTTATCTTTCCACGTGTGCGAGCCCTTACGTTTAGCGGTTTTCTCTCTTAGGGGGCACATTTATCATTAATCGGCAAAAGTGAGAAATAGTTATCAATCCTTATCGCAAGGATAAGGATTGAACTATTTCTCAAATTTATTAAAAAGGGGTCACAGAAACGGCAGTTCCGATAAACTGCTGTTTCTGTGATAGAAAAAAATCACCCTTACACCCCTCTTCGGATGCGCTGTCTCGGGATCTCCTCTTCGTTCCTCTTCTGCACATGCGCACAAAGTCCCTGCTCTGTCTCTGCAACGATAGTTGCAGAGAGAGAGCGCTGAGTGACAGGGAGGGATCATGTGATCCCTCCACGCATGCGCTGTCCAGCTCTGCTCTCCGGTGCAGAGCTGGACATAACGAAGAAGAAAAGCTTCAGCAACGGGTTCCTATGATGTACGCCAGCTTCAGCTTCAGCTGTACATTTACATAACAAGTTCCCGAAAAATATATTTTTTCGGGACTTGTTAAATGACGGCCCCGAGCAGTCACCATTCTGTTGTATGGTGACTGCTCGCAAAAACGAAGTGCAGAGAAAATGACTCCTTTTCAAGATTCAACAGTTCGATGGGCCTTTCATAAATGTCAATTTGACACTTTGTTTACCTATTTACACGGTAAGTGCACGATAGTGCAATACCGTGAATTGTTAAATATGCCCCTTAATGTATCTGGTAGACCAAAGCAGCATAAACGTTCTTAAATTGTGATTACACCCATCTCTAGTACTGTTGTATACAGTAATCTTACTCATTGCACTGTGGTGCTGAATGCGAGGGCTAGGATGCCGGAGAAGTACTGACTGCAGTCTGCCCAAAGTCACGTGCGGTTCTCATGCGAACGTCTCTCAGCCGATGTGATGACGGCATTCACATAACTCCAGGATTCCTAGAAGACCGGAGAGTTTACATTGAGTTTCCTGGAAATTTCATGTCAAAAAAATAAATAAATGTATATGCAGTATAGAATAGATATAGAAGCCGCAGGTCTGGAGGGACACTGCCATCTACGCACGGATTATGGAACTGCAAATTCAATTATCTTTAATATACACTATTGAAACATGCACAGTAACTAGTAGGTTCATTTTTGTTCATCGACCGTTTGTCGTTTTTGTGCACACTTGTCAGTGTGTGTGTTGAATAATTTTTATTGATTTATTATTATTATTATTATTATTATTGATATTACCATTATGTCGCCATTATTAGTAGTTATATTTTGCTTTTGTCTCCTTGTCTAGGCGAGGTGAAACTTGAGTCTGCCTCTCTGATGGAACAGCTAAGAGGAGAAGCATTGAAATTCCACAAACCGGGTACGTTATCGATACCTAGACGACCAATCCAGAGTCACAGGTCATCTGTACAGAGACCTTAATTTTGCATTCACCTGTGAGTTCACCAGCTGATTGGCCGGTCACGGGACGTGGTCAGCGTAGTCTATATGGCAGTTTAGGGGAATGTATTCTAGGTAACACAAAGGTGGGCATTTAAGCTTCAGCAGCGTGAGCCAAACTGTTAATCTGGTGCTACTTTTATTAGCCCCTGTCGCAAGCTGTAGAGCAGTGAAGGATGAGTATAGGCACTGGCTTAGTATTTGTGTCACTTAGATATATGGTTTATATCCGAATCCTATGCATATAGCTGATAACTTAGAGGTTTTTTATTTGACCAATTTATCTTACTAGCCTCTGGTAACTTACTTTTTTCTGTGCCCCTATATACAGTTATTAGAGGCAGTGAGAGCGTTCAGACATCGCTACCAGCTACTAATCCATATTCAGATTGTTAATTGAGCTGTACTCTCTACTCCCTCGTTAGGTGAAAATTTCAAGACCGAAGGATACATTGTAACACCGAAAACGATGGAACTGCTTAAAAAACACCTGGAGATCACTGGGGGACAGGTAAAGGAAGGGATCAGATATGAAAAGAGAGTCTAAAAAGAGATCTCCTAGTTTAATTTTTCAATATACGATCTTCCTGCTGCCTCATGGAAATCCGCCTATTAATCGTAGGCGCTTCTGTGGCTTTAAGGGTTCAATATTTCAAAGGTCAGCACCATTGTTATAACAATGTACGAAACGAAAAACTTGGCTCCTGCAGAGTTCTATTGAGGAGGGGGAGGGGGGGGGGTCAGAGCTCAGACAAATATCTCTTCAAAATGAGGCGGCAAGTGTCTGCTGAAATCTCCAGCTCACAAGTAGATAAGGTAGAGATAATTGCAGTTATGTAGATAAGTAAGGCTGTCTGTTCTGATATTAAACGTCTCCTCCGCTCATAGGTGAGGACTCGGTTTCCTCCTGAACCAAACGGCATCCTGCACATCGGTCACGCCAAAGCCATCAACTTTAACTTCGGGTACGCGAAGGTGAGCCGGTCCCAACCACACATTAATCTCTCTATCTTGTGCTAGGCCCGAGGAACGGGTATAGGAGGCAGGGCCGGATTAAGGGAATGGAGGCCCCTGGGCTAAGGGGGCCTCCATTCCCCCGTGAGGGCCCCCCGCCCCCGTGATCCGAGCTGCCTGCCCCCCCCCCCCCCCCCAGGCACTTACCTCCTTCTCCGGCCCGCTGTACGCTCTTTACTGAGGAGATCTTGTGAGAGCGAGACTCACGAGATCTCCTCCGTAAGGAGACTACAGCTCGCCGGGGAAGGACTGCAGTAAATGTGCTCAATACTGCTGCTGAGCACTTTCAAGGGCCCCCTGGATGCCATAGGCCCCTGGGCTGTAGCCCAGTTAGCCCTATGATTAATCCGGCCCTGATAGGAGGACATAGTAGGATAAAGGGAAACGTTTTCATTCTTTGTTCCTGGATTAATAATTGATAGTAGAAACATTTTGTTTTTTAAAGCGCTAACCTATTCATAGGCCCTTTTGCCAGGGGGGTGGATTGGCTTTGGTTTCCTACAGCTGGTAGTTCAGGACGTGGCTGTCATCGGGTGGTATAGCGCGAGGGGAGGAGGGGGGGGGGGGGCAATAGGATGACGGGAGGTACAGCCCGGAGAAGATCTGACCCTCAGTCCATTTCTGATGTGTGTCCACAGGCAAACGGTGGCATCTGCTTTCTCCGCTACGACGACACAAACCCGGAAAAAGAGGAGGAGAAATATTTTACAGCCATCAAAGACATGGTGGAATGGCTTGGTTGGTATTAATCTACACACGACTACTTTATTTTTTCTTTTTCACTAATTTTTCACAAGGATACAGTAACTTAGTTCAGACACTTGGCGGTGCTATTTGCTTTTGTTTTCCCGATTTGTATTGTATCTTTATAAATGGCAGCAGTGGCCTCGTTCTGTGAGATCAGCCGGCGTAGAAAGCAGGTTGTCGCAACACATTTAATTAAAATGCATGGTTCCTTAATTAAACAGTTTTTTTTCATTTGTTTTAATCAAATTTCAATAGCGTTACTATCGCACCCAAATGAGCGCAAACCTTACTGACCGTTATAATAAGTAGAGGCTGGACATTTAGATAAGATTGTGGAGTTATAAGCTGATTACAACGTAGGTTGTCCTGCAGCTGTGCAACTACAAGTTCCAGCATGCCCTTTGCTTCCTTTTATGAAACAGGTTCTCCAACAGAAAAAAGCAAACAGAAGAATCCATATAGACCACATGCATACCTCACTTAAAGTCTAGTGGCCATTTTCAAACACATTGTTTCAACCAGTTCAAACTACTACACTTTCTGTGCATAAACCAGAAACAGAAGGAAGCAAAAGTTATTTGACATGCTATTTTAGACATTAGGATTCCATGTTTAACCCCTTGTGTCGCATGAATTGAAAGTTTCGAGTGATCTGACGGATATGTCATTTTGAGGGCGCCAGGAGACCGACAGCTCTTGTTGTAAAGATGTCTATCTGGAGAAAGCAGGAAGGGGCTCTGAATTGTAGTGGTTTTTACGAATCTATTTGTTTCCTGTTGCAGGATACAAGCCCTACGCCGTGACACACGCCTCTGATCACTTCGACCAGCTGTACGAGTGGGCGGTGGAGCTCATTAAGAGGTGAATATGGAACAACAGGAACTTTTTTTGTTTGTGTGTGTGTGTGTGCGTGGTCATCGGCCACTAGGACACATTGTCCCACCCCTTACTACGAGTTGGTTCAGCTGCTCAGCGATAGACCTGGGAGTAAATGTATGAAGCTGAGAGTTTTCCAGCGGGTTTGAAAAACCAATCAGATTCTAGCTTTCATTTATTTAGTACATTCTACAAAATGACAGCTACAATCTGATTGGTTGCTATAGGCAACATCCCTACTTTTCAAACCTGCCGGAAAACTGTTTGATACATTTACCCCCTGATTATTGGGATCACATAAACCATCCACTTTTTATTAAATGTAAATTTTAAAAGAATGCGAAATGTAAAATGAGATCATTTAAATAAAAACAATGTTGATAAAATATCTGGGTGCACTAGATGCTGACACCTATGTAAACAAAGTGAGGGATATGCAGTTGTAAAGGATATAATTAAGTAGTCAATATGCAAATTGGAATATTGAACCAATGTTCAATTATCTGCCACTGATATAGCCATTAGTAAGACTGCCACTATAATACTGGGGAAGGAGGTCTGGGTATAGTAATATACCTATTCCCTAGTAGTTAGACCAATAGCCTGAGGTCTGTATTAAATATCAGATACAGTAAAATTAGAATGGTTCAGCCTAATAAATGGTCCTAGCTAGCTATAGTATAATAAAGCTAGTAATCACAAAGACAAACGTATCACTAACTACAATATAATCAGGATGATAGACCGACGTAATCTTGTCCGAGGTAGCTATTATATTGTAATATGATTGGATTCCGAAGTCACGATCCGTAATGTATTTTATTAACATTGTTTTTTATTAGAATGATCTCATTTTATATTTCGCTTTATTTTAAATTTACATTTAATAAAAGTCCTATTTCATTCTGTCAGAACAGTTTATTTGGAAAGTCCTTTTCCTTATGCTAAATAGATTCTGCCATTACCATTGCACGTCTTCCCTCCCTATTGCTCAGAATAGCGAATTGGTGAATTCATCACTTCCCTGCACAGCAGCTTCAGTGTATGGAACGGCCTTGTATTTTCCTTAATTATATGATGAGCATCTCTGCATTATCAGCAGTGCAATATAGGCACCCACTTAGGTCCATGTGGACCAGAACTACCATCCTGCTTTGGTCTTTATCCGAGTTTGATGAGAGCATGCTTTCTGTTGTCATGGAAATTGCTTTACTTTATAAGGCATTTACTGCCATGAAGGTACCTATGTGTAGTTAGTTGGGATAAGCCCCCTGTCTGCTTGGTGGTTACATGTTATAAACAGACTTGCATCTATGGGTTCCTGCATCCAAACCCTTTAACCACTCTGATGTTCTGACGCATTAACCCTTCGCCACAGGTCTGTGCTATATTTTGACCTGTGTTTTTCCCCCAGTTGTTTACTTGATAAAATAAACAAACCAAAATGTCTCAGACCTGCGTACCGCTACAGTGGCGGATCGTTAACAGAGCAAATGTGTACTTGAGACCCTGTGTGTTTAAATCCGTTTCAGGGGACACGCCTATGCCTGCCACCAAAAAGTGGATGAAATTAAAGGTCACAACCCTCCACCGTCCCCTTGGAGAGATCGGCCAGTTGAAGAATCCCTGCTTCTCTTCGAGGTAAATCGCTGGTTTTGATTGGCCAGTGAAGTCGGCCAGATTCCTTCATCACTTTCCTCCCAATAACGCTCATTTTTCCTCTGACTGCCGGACGGGTTATCTGTCCCACAGAACCGTTTCAGTACCTGCACTTTTATTTATTTTTTTAGGATGTTTTCAGATCGGGTCTCAGATTACTGATCACTTTTCCTGTATTTTGTGCTCCCAGGGAATGAAGAAGGGGAAATACGCAGAGGGGGAAGTTACACTGAGGATGAAGATGGTAATGGAGGACGGGAAGATGGATCCAGTGGCGTATCGGATAAAATACACCCCTCACCACTGCACAGGAGACAAATGGTAGGTCCCGGACTTACAGAGAATGATACACCGCTTACATCACAGGAAGCTATTGGCGGTACCCTGATGCTGGACTCGCTACCACAGCAGATAACCTCTCAGCACGAAGTATAATTATCTCGTAAGATCAACCAACATGATTACAACCTTGTCCAACCCTCCGGCTGCAGGTTGCTTCATATTTCATATTATGCAAAATACTATTCAGTCAATTAGCATTCTTAAATTAAATGTGTGAATTGATTTATAGTTAATAGATACCAGTAACACAACGTTTTAAGGAGTTTAAGCTGGGTCACACGTGTGTTAGGAGGGAACCGATACCTGCAGTGAATCATTCTAAGGGGGAGATTTACCAAAACTTATTAAAGAAATGGAAAAGTGGAGGCGTTGCCCATAGCAACCAATCGGATTCTAGCTATCGTTTATATAGTGCATTCTAGATCAATATAGTTTATTTGTACAGAGTAAGTTGTCTGTATAGTGTCATTTATCTGGGTGTGGAAGCTGCCGTTTTACTTTCTCTGCAGAGATTACATAACTATCTGCCTTATTGTCATGTAGAAGTGCGGCCATACTTGCCAACCTTTGAAGAGTGAATTCTGGGAGATCCCGGGAAGGGGGCGTTGTTGAATGGCGGGGTGCAGACAATTGCATCATTTTGACCCCACCCACTCGACAAAAGCGTCATTTTGTCGCGAGGGCGGGGCCAAAATGATGCGATGAATCGCGTCATTTTGGCGAGTAAATTGCAGTATGCGGGATACTTGCCTGCTTGGGAGACCTACCCGGAATTCGGGAGTCTCCCAGACATTCCGGGAGAGTTGGCAAGTATAGGTGCGGCACAGTTTCTTTAACCTCTTACACGTGAGGGTTCCCAGGCAGGACAAGCGTTATATAGAAGTCGTAATTATTTTCAGTATGATGTTGCTCTGTTTTCCTGCTTTGGACTGTGCACTGAAGTCTCTTCTTTATGTAATGTCTGATCCCATCCTACTCCTTTCTCTACAGGTGTATATATCCCACATATGACTATACCCATTGCCTCTGCGATTCCATAGAACACATCACACATTCTCTCTGCACCAAAGAGTTCCAGGCCAGGTAAGAATACACAGAACGGGCCGCAGGCTGCCCCTAAACACCCTCCTCAGACACCCAGCACAAAGAGTACAAACCACAGCTGCCCTGGGTTGGCGATTGTGTGGCCCTGTGAGAGTTAAGAGCCGCTTTTGAACTTTCTGCCTCGCCAAAACCCCCCGGCTACCTCTCATTCATAGATACCGGGGCAAGATGTGATGGCAGAGCAAAGCCGTGAGAGATCCAATGAGCAGAGACTCTGTCGCTGCTCTTTCACCCCTCACGCAGAACCATGTCTGACACCTAGGTGGCGCAATAGCTTCTGCTGGTTCAGTGCTGGGCAGCTCTGAAGAAACGTAATCATCTCTATTGTTTATATTTCTGTATGGGAACCTGGTCTGTAAACATGTAGATACAATGTGACCTATTGCCCCGTTAGGATAACGCTGTAATTATAAGTAGTCCTACAATTGCAGCTTAGGGAATTCAGGTAGTGTGTTTTTAAAAGAAAAACATTTAAGATAAATGGCTGCATTGCAGCGCACATTAAATTAGACTAACCTTTGATGTGACCTGCGCTGTGGAAGTACATGACGTGGCTCTAACTCCATCCACAGACGGTCGTCGTACTTCTGGCTCTGTAATTCGCTGGATGTCTACTGCCCTGTGCAGTGGGAGTACGGACGGCTGAACCTGCACTATACCGTGGTATCCAAGAGGAAGATTATCAGGCTGGTGGAAACGGGAGCCGTCAGGTAGGCCAGAGTCAAGACTTCCCCCTCACCGTCACTCTTCCCGTCAGACCCTAATAACGTTTCTCCTAATGCAGAGACTGGGACGATCCCCGTCTGTTTACGCTGACGGCTCTGAGACGAAGAGGATTCCCGCCCGACGCTATTAACAACTTCTGTGCCAGGGTACGGATTTACTGATTAACGTCTTCCTGAAGTACCAAAACAAATGATTTAAGATTGGAAACTCTGTATCACATGATTAGTGGCTTTTATCTACTTCTGCGACCAAACATGAAGTCTGTTATACACGCCATATTAATCGGTGTGTCCAGATTACATTTGTTCTCATAAAATAACAAATGACATGTACTAAAGGGATATAGGAGAAGTGCATTGTTGTCATTTGAATAACAACCATATCGAACCATTTGTTTTTCATATCCTTAACTCCTTTATTGGCTCGTACATGCCCTCCCATAACGCTGAATATATTCCCTTATGTGACTTTCAGCTTTGTTTTTACATCACGCTGAATTGTTTTATTTTTGTTGTCCTTGGATCTAGCAGGGAGCTTCTCTCTGTGTGCACTTGAATCCAGTGCAGAGGGCACAGCAGATTTATGTTGCCTCCAGGGGCAATCATATTCCACGTGGTGATGTGAATACATGGCTGGGAAGCACAGAAATATTAAGGGAATATTAAAGTTGGATGAGGGGGCTATGTAGAAGCCAGTGGATGAGTCATATGAAGGTGTACAACTCGTCTGAAGGAGAGAATTTGTTGCGTTATTCACCTTGATCTGGTAAAATGACCAGATTCAATGTGTATAGTAAAATCCTAGTTTGTCAGCATCCAGCTATGCTTTATTCATGGTTTGTGTTCTCTCACGTAGGTCGGGGTTACGGTTGCTCAGACAACGATGGAGCCTCACTTACTGGAGTCCTGCGTCCGGGAGGTCCTGAACGAGACGGCCCCCCGAGTTATGGCTGTGCTGGAGCCCCTGAAAGTCACAATCACCAACTTTCCCGGAAAGCAGGTGAGCCGCGAGGCTAACCTTGACATTCATTAGGTTTGGGTTTGAGTCCCGTAAACGTAACTCCTGATTTCTTCCGACAGACGTTTGATGTCAAAGTTCCAAACTTCCCAGCAGACGAGTCTAAAGGTTTCCACACCGTTCCTTTCTCCTCGACCGTTTACATTGAGCAGACGGACTTCAGAGAGGTAAATCCTTCAGGCAACTTCCCGCCCTCTTCGTTCGGCTAACGACCGCAGCCTCTCTTCCCCCCCTGGTTACCTCCTCCCATGCTCGCATCCAAGACTTCTCCCGCGCTGCCCCCCTCCACTGGAACCAGCTCCCCCGCTCCATCAGAACTTCCCCTAACTTGTCCAGCTTCAAACGGGCCTTAAAAACCCACCTCTTCCTTAAAGCCCTTCCGTCCCCCACCCATTGACCTCCTCCCAGTCTCCCCCTACCCCCCTCCCTCTCCTGTCCCCCTCCTACTTCCCTCCTTTTCATTCTCCTCCCCCCCCCCCCCCCCCTCTCCGTCTCTGCCTCCGTTCTCCCCATTCCCTCCTCCTACCATTGTGTCTCTGTCCGTCCTACCCTCCCCTTAGATTGTACGCTCCTCCGAGCAGGGCCTCCTCTCCTTCTGTTCTCCACCACCTTAACTCTGCTCTCCAGCTCCTTGTCTCCTCCGTGAGGTCCTCCAGCCCCTGTCTCTACCCCGCTGGGGGCGCTCACCTCTAATCTAGCTGTTCATTGAGCTTCTGAGTTACTGTGATTTCTGTTAACTGTACTGTGCTGTCTCACCCTGTATCGTGTTTCTGTCTGTCCCTGTACGGCGCTACGGACACCTAGTGGCGCCCTATAAATAAAAATTAATAATAATAATAATAACTTAGTTTTTCTCATTGGCTTTAACAGCGATGTAAAGCAGAGGTATGACACCAGAGGGCACCATGTTGAACGACAAATTCCTGCAAGGATTTTTTAGCACTTTTTAGCTCTACAGTGGTTAGAGAGTCACAGGTTGCTTAAGCCTGGTCCTAGCATTTTACAGGTATAAGTGTATGACTTTGTTTTCCAGTAATGTAATATACAGGGTGATCCAAGTCTAAAGATGTGTAGTCATCTCATCCAACCACTAGGTGGCAGGAGTATACTGCAAAGCAGATTTATTGGTAACTATAGACATGAATGCTAAAATAACTATATATGTAACATTGTCTTGTAGGTGATGGAGAAGGGATATAAACGTCTGACACCTGACCAGCCAGTAGGCCTCAGACACGCTGGCTATGTCATCTCTGTGCAGAACATTGTAAAGGTGAGTGTCGCACAGTCATTTATGGTATGAAGTCTGGAAACATTGATGAATGAAATGGTTTAATTCTGCAGCAAACTAAGGCAATCCACCACGAGACAGTTCCACTGAAATCGGGACCTTCCCTCCCCATGAATGATGCATTGGCTGAACACCTGGTGTATAAGAAGAAAGTAATGTAACGGGCGGAACTTTCAATAGAGCTCAGTTAGCCACTGAATTTTTATTTTTTTTCCTTAGTTATTTTTGGGCCCCTCCCTCACTAGGGTATGTGGTGGTCCCACAGTTTGGAACCACACTGCTCTTGTTCACTTCCATAATTTGCGTTCAGTTAAGCAGATATCCCTGTGGTTTTTTTGTTTTTGTTTTTTATTTGTTTGTATTTTTTTTGGGGGGGGGGGGGGGTGGGTTCGTTTTTTGAGGGGAGTGCATTTTCTGTATAGATTACTTTGCATCGCTTAAACCCCTCGGCAGTTTCTCAACATAATTGTCGGGACAAGAAGCTATGCTACAATAAGTCGGTGAGATTTCCAAAGTGGAGACATCGACTGGTCCTCTGCTATTTCACATCTCGCACATATAAAGCTTGTACAGCCAGCATTTTACACTCCTGTACTTCACTCCCCCTGTATATTTTAACCTCTTGGGCTTGTTAAGTGATTTTATCACATTTTCTCGCAAATGGAACTCCGAAAAGTGCAGCTTTAAACTTCTGCGCCATTCATTGGGGCACTGATTACGAATTCTGCATTTGCAAAAATACAAGAAAATCATGTACAGTATTTTCTTGTAGTTAAGTGCTGTATTTCTGATTTGCTGCTTATATGAACAGTGCGCATGTTGGCTTAGAAATCAATAATTCCTGCGGTATTTACGCATCACGTTCTGGCTCCGCTGTTAAATCTCTGAGTTGTCAGGAAAGAATGTGCGCTTGTCTGAATGAGCCCCTTTAATCGCTCTTCTAACGAAGACTATCTGTAATTTAGAAACCATATAATAATGCTGTATTTTCATTGATTTGTTTAAAATCTGAAAGACTTTTTCCATAAGTAGAAAAAAATGCTGCAAAGTTGTCTTATTTTCGGTTTTGCTTACACAAGTCGACACGTTCTCTGTCATGGGGAACATTAACAATAACACATGAAATAGGTAGACACATGGAAACCCCTCTGAAGAATTCTGTTCTACGTGTTCCAGCTTTATACCTAACTAACTTTCCAAGACTGGTGGGAAATCTGGTAACCGACAAGTCACATGGAATTGTCAGATCTGTGTGTTATATCTAATATTGTTATATTAATATACCAGCTGATATGTTATTACAGATATGTGTCTCTTTGATGTAAGGGTAATGTGTGGCGGATGGTCCATCACTGGTCTAGAACTTTGTGTGGGTTCTGAGCATAATAATGAAATCTGTCCCAAGTAGACACATTTTAGAATATACATATATTATAATTAATTTTTACTTATAGGATAGCAATGGTAAGGTGGTGGAACTGGAGGTGAGCTGCATGAAATCAGACGTTTCTGAGAAACCCAAGGCGTTTATACATTGGGTGTCTAACCCCCTGGTGTGTGAAGTGCGCCTCTACGACCGGCTGTGAGTAACACACCCCACACACACACACTCCACCCACACACACACCCCCCACACAACAGACTTGGACCAATGTCGTCTTGTTTCAGGTTCTTCCACAAGAGTCCTGAAGATCCTTCTGAAGTTCCTGGCGGTTTCCTAAGTGATGTAAACCATGTAAGTGCTCAAATGAACGGCGGGAGTGTTGGTTTATGTAGACCTCCCGTTTTTGTCATCACTGTGCCCCGTAGAGATCACTTTGCATCGCTGAAACCCCTCGGCAGTTTCTTGACATAATTGTCGGGACAAGAAGCTATGCTACAATAAGTCAGTGAGATTTCCACAGTGGAGACGCCGACTGGTCCTCTGCTATTTCACATCTCGCACATATGGGCCTCGTACAGCCACCTGTATATACTGTCACTGTATGTAATAATCCTGTGGGCTTCTTCAGTCAAATTATTTTTAAACTACTTTTTCACATTTTCTTACATTGTGTTTGAAATGGAACATAGAGAAGCGTTGGTAAAACTTGTGCACTGTTCTCGCCAGTATCGCACCTTGAGCGTTGCTTAGTAAGCATCCTAGTGTTATGTGCTAGAACATGTAAATCTGCACACATTATGTGTCGTGAAAATGAGGGTGACATTTAGTAGATGGAACATGCAGATTAATTACAAATGTTGCAAAGAAATACACTTAACTCTTCAAGCTCTCACATATAGTCTCTGCACCTGCTTTACAGCTTCCCTCATAAGACTTCTCCTGTGCTGCTACCAACCTGTCTAATTCCCTACCAAACCCAATCAGACTCGCACCTCCCCTAGTCCCACCTATACTACTCACACTGATACATCCTCACACCTACCCTAGTCCCACCTATACTACTCACACTGGTACACTCGCACCTCCCCCCTATACTACTCACACTGGTACATCCTCACACCTACCCTAGTCCCACCTATACTACTCACACTGGTACATCCTCACACCTACCCTAGTCCCACCTATACTACTCACACTGGTACATCCTCACACCTACCCTAGTCCCACCTATACTACTCACACTGGTACACTCGCACCTCCCCCCTATACTACTCACACTGGTACATCCTCACACCTACCCTAGTCCCACCTATACTACTCACACTGGTACACCCTCACACCTACCCTAGTCCCACCTATACTACTCGCACTGGTACACCCTCACACCTCCCCCCTATACTACTCACACTAGTACACCCTCACACCTCCCCCCTATACTACTCACACTGGTACACCCTCAAACCTACCCTAGTCCCACCTATACTACTCACACTAGTACACCCTCACACTTACCCTACTCACACCTATACTACTCACACTGGTACACCCTCACACCTCCCCCCTATACTACTCACACTGGTACACCCTCACACCTCCCCCCCTATACTACTCGCACTGGTACACCCTCAAACCTACCCTAGTCCCACCTATACTACTCACACTAGTACACCCTCACACTTACCCTACTCACACCTATACTACTCACACTGGTACACCCTCACACCTCCCCCCTATACTACTCACACTGGTACACCCTCACACCTCCCCCCTATACTACTCACACTGGTACACCCTCACACCTCCCCCCCTATACTACTCGCACTGGTACACCCTCAAACCTACCCTAGTCCCACCTATACTACTCACACTAGTACACCCTCACACTTACCCTACTCACACCTATACTACTTACACTGGTACACCCTCACAAATATCCCAATCTCCACCCTGTTCCACACTCGCCACTTCTGTTTCAGCTGTACCCTTTTCCCACTAGATTGCAAGCTCTCTCATTCCAACCCTTCACGTGTGTCCCTCCCGGGCACTGTGGTGTTTTACAAATCAAAGACTATAAAACTATGAATACTGGTGTTTCCTCGTGCTAATGATAGAATTATTCTAACCCTTCTTCCTCCCTTTACAGGACTCCCTGATGATAATCCCGGACGCCCTGGTGGATCAGTCTGTGAAGAACAGCAAAGTCCTAGATAAGTTCCAGTTTGAGAGACTGGGGTATTTCTCCCTGGATCCAGACACCACTCACGAGCAGGTAAGTGTGTGCTGCAGAGGTCAGAGAGAGGGAGGAGGTGACGCAATCTAGCAATATGGCATGGTGTGTGCTTTGTGCGGATTAAGGTTATCCCTCCTATAGTTGTGGAGTTCATACAGTGATTGAACATGAAGGTTTGCATCACTTAAACCCCCCGGCAGACTTTTGGTAGGTGTCGGGACAAGAAGCGATGCTATATTATAGACCAGTGAGATGTCCAAAGTGGGGGGGATGCTGTGTCTCTCTGCTATTTCACCTCTCACACAGACCACAGGAATTGTCCTAGGCTACAGATTAGAATGAAGATGAGATATCTGTGTGAAGCTGCACACACCATAGTATAAAGCGCTATATTAAAGCTTTAAATTGATGCACAAACACAAGATTTGCAAGTTTAGATCTGCCCCAATAGTGCAATTTATTTGAATTAATGCCAATAAACAGCTGGATTAAAGCAATATTATACCAATGAGGCAGATTATAAAGGTCTATTATATCTAACAAGACATTGCATGCTGTTTAAGTACCCATTGTATGTTCCTCTTAGGAATTGGGGATTTCCGAACCCTTTTCAGTGCTATCTCTTGAGTGGTATAAACTACCCAGAGTTCTGCTCCAGAAATCAGTGGTCGAAGTAGAAATGTAGAAGTGTCAGTATGGAAAAATGTAGATGTATAAAATGTGTTATAATGATGGCAGTAGGAGAAGTAGCGGTATGACATATCGCTGTACACCCCCCGCTTCCACCACTGCCAAAAATAATTCTGCTGCTCTGAATAATAGAACGAATACCTCTACTAGTACCACGTGTGACCAATTAGTAGACTGTAATACACAATGATGAACCTCCCGGAACTAATTCTATATGTTCAACAATAACAGTATCTGCCGTCTCCGTTTCAGCTGGTCTTTAACAGAACAGTCACCCTCAAGGAGGATCCTGGGAAAGTGTGAATCCTTCCACCGTTCATCCACGGTCCTATCGGCGATAAGAAAGGACCCAGACTCCTGAGAGAACTCTGCACAATGACCCAGAACAACCATTTGCCTTAACTGGGAGGGGAAATAGGCTTTACTCAAAGACCAGTTTGTTTTTGTTACCAATGCTGTTCATTGGGGAAGAAATAAATATGCACTTAATTCTGTCTACTGTTCTGTGCTTCATTTCAGTATGTCGTACATCATTGTTCTAAGTTGTCACTAGATTTGCTGAATTGCACTGAGCAATCTCTCACTCACACTGTGTCTCTGTGTGTCTGTCTGTCTGCTTCTGTGTGTCTGTCTGTCTGTCTGCCTCTGTGTGTCTGTCTGTCTGCTTCTGTGTGTCTGTCTCTGTCTGCCTCTGTGTGTCTGTCTGTCTCTGTCTGCCTCTGTGTGTCTGTCTGTCTCTGTCTGCCTCTGTGTGTCTGTCTGTCTCTGTCTGCCTCTGTGTGTCTGTCTGTCTCTGTCTGCCTCTGTGTGTCTGTCTGTCTCTGTCTGCCTCTGTGTGTCTGTCTGTCTCTGTCTGCCTCTGTGTGTCTGTCTGTCTGCCTGCCTCTGTGTGTCTGTCTGTCTCTGTCTGCCTCTGTCTGCCTCTGTCTGTCTCTGTCTGTCTCTGTCTGTCTCTGTCTGTCTCTGTCTGTCTCTGTCTGTCTCTGTCTGTCTCTGTCTGTCTCTGTCTGTCTCTGTCTGTCTCTGTCTGTCTCTGTCTGTCTCTGTCTGCCTCTGTGTGTCTGTCTGCCTCTGTCTGCCTCTGTGTGTCTGTCTGTCTCTGTTTGCCTCTGTGTGTCTGTCTGTCTGTCTGCCTCTGTGTGTCTGTCTGTCTGTCTGTCTGCCTCTGTGTGTCTGTGTGTGTGTATATATTCATGTAATTTGTCCTTAGGTGTAGACCTTCCACATATCCAATGCACCATGTATCCAGGGCTTTTCTGTTACCTAGGAGACTGCAAGCCAATTACAGACCAATAACACTGAAGAATTCAGAGTATTGCTGCTCCCACTGCATAGTGATGCAAGATTCAAAGATCCAGTCTTCACTGACACATAATTAAGAATAACTCAATATATGTACGTACTGTTGGAGAGGTTTTATACCAGGTCCACTGATTGATCTCCGTGGAAAAAATATGATCATGGAATTCCTTGTTTGTTTGTATTACTTAAGATAGGATGCAAGTAATATTATTAGTCTGTCTGATTTTAATATTTTTTAAGCCCATGAATGTAAATAAATGTATCTTTCTGGAATATCATGGGTTTATGTATTCAAAATTGACTAGAATTTTAATGTTACAAATTCCATCATTGTACCAAGTAACATAAATTTGGACCAGTGCTGCCATTTTGGAAATCTAACGTGATCTATAAAGTTAGTTTCCTGTGAATTATATTTAAAGGTCTGGCTTATTCCATGGTACACCTGCTTCATAGAATAAGAAAATACACGTCCTGTACGCTTTACACTGTCATCACAATAAGGCTCATTTACTAGAACAATAAAGGTCATTTTATGAATTGCAGAACAAATGACTTTGTCTCATGTCTACTTTCTGCAAATGAAATAAGTTTTTCTGGGGCTCGGCATAGCTCTGTGGGCCAAGTAGGTGGCATTGGATGGGATGCAGAAGTTTGTAGCGGCCAATAAGTGGAACTGAGCGGATTAGGCACTAGAACGCTCATATTTATGTATAGAAGTGCAGAAACATGATTGTATTTTGCTGGATGGGATTGTATAAATATACAAGTGGCACACTTAGAGGACGTCCTTGCTTTGCGGTAGGTCACACAGCTATTTTTTCTGTCTGCAAAAGGATTTAAATTTTCCACCATTTGAGTTGTCCCAGACATTGGATCTCAACGCTGTACCTGTAATGAGGGTATATATTGAATGCCTGCAGGACAGCATGTAGAAGCATATAATAATAAAAAAAAATAAAAATTTAAACACACAAGTCACATATAATAAAGACAGATCTGATGTCACACTAGGTCATAAATAAACGGTGCTTTAGAATAAAAACAGCATGTTTAAGTTGATGTAATATTGGTATGCTGACTTTGGTGTGACAATGTTTCTGCTGCCATCCCACATCATTTTTATGGGGTTGTACTTGGCACATACAGAAGCATTGTCAGTCTGCACAATTTACCGTTTGTAAATGACCCATTATCGCTTTTAGACGCAAAATGTACACAGCAAACAATTGATTATTGGCTTCCTCTGTATAAAGCAAGTTACATATTGAAATCTCGTTCCTGTGCCTTAGTGCAAATGTTGCATTTAAATGCAATGTTAGTAAATGAGACCTAAGAATGAGTTATTGCTTCAAATTCTGCATATGTGGGACCTGAACGTCCTCCACAATACCTCTATAGCTACAGGTTCTCAGAGTTAGTGTGTGTTTCTAGAACTCCGTCCTAAAGGGCTACCAACAGTTCATGTTTCCAGGATTTCTCTCTGTAGAAACAGGTGCGATAATTACCGATCCAGCCAAATAGATTAACACACCTGTTCATGATTAAAGATATCCTGAAAACATGAGCTGTTGGTAGCCCTTCACGATGGAGTTTGGATGCCTCTGTGCTAGTGCATTCTGTTCTGCTACAGAGATATGTTCTCTGTAATATGTGTAACAACTATTACACATATTACATTGCATATATATTGTATATCATATTGGTGAGTGTATTACCCATCCATTCCGGCTGCCAGAATTGAGCTCTCACTATTTTAAACAATTATTCCAGGTGCCAGAATGGGGCTCTGAGTAAATTATTCATAAATTCTGTTACTTGGAATGGGGCTCAGAGTACCCTAACCATACATTCCAGCTGCCGGAATGGAGTTCAGAGTACCCTAACCATCCAGTCTGGATGCCGGAATGGGGCTCTGAGTACCCTAACCATCATCATCATCATCATCATTTATTAATATAGCGCCAGCAAATTCCGTAGCGCTTTACAATTGGGAACAAACATTAATAAGACAATACTGGGTAATACATACAGACAGAGAGGTAAGAGAACCCTGCTCGCAAGCTTACAACCTATAGGACAATGGGAGTTAGAAACACAAGGGCACATGCTACATCATATTGCACAATGGACCAGCCAGACTGCAAAGGTAAAAGTACTGAGTGGGCTGTGTGTGTTGCAATGTTGGTCAGAAGGTTGTTGTCTTGTGTTAGCTGTGTAGAGGGTGGCAATAGGTTAATCTAGGGAAATTAAGATGATGGTTGAGGAATATCATAACCTTGTCTGAAGAGGTGGGTTTTCAGTGAACGCTTGAAGGTTTGAAGACTAGAGGAAAGTCTTACTGTGCGAGGGAGGGAATTCCACAAAGTAGGTGCAGCCCGGAAAAAATCCTGTAACCGAGAATGGGAGGATGTGATGAGAGTGGAGGAGAGACGTAGATCTTGTGCAGAACGGAGGTGTCGAGTAGGGAGATATTTCGAGACAAGTGAGGAAATGTATGTCGGTGCAATTTTGTTGATGGCCTTGTATGTTAGTAGAAGAATTTTATATTGGATTTGTTTAAATACAGGCAACCAATATAGAGACTGACAGAGTGACTCAGCAGAGGAATAACGGTTTGTAAGGAAAATCAGTCTAGCCGCTGCGTGCAAAATAGATTGTAGGGGTTCAAGTCTGCCTTTGGGAAGACCAGTAAGGAGGGAATTGCAATAGTCGATGCGGGAGATGATGAGTGCATGAATTAATGTTTTTGTGGTGTCTTGTGTCAGATATGTGCGTATTCTGGAAATGTTCTTTAGGTGTATGTAACATGATTTAGATATAGAGTTTGCGGGGTGGGATTTATGGTCATGTTATCGACAGAAATAGAAATGTCAGGCAGGAAGCTTCTGTTCTTGGGTGGGAATATTATTAATTCAGTTTTTGAAAGATTGAGTTTGAGTTGGCGAGAAGACATCCAAGATGAAATGGCAGAAAGACAGTCAGTAACGCGAGACAACACAGATGGTGAAAGATCAGGAGAGGATAGATAAATTTGGGCCACGCCCCCTTTCCGACTTCTACGGCTGCCAGCGGCTGCACACTATGTGCAGGTCCGCTCGGCAGTGACAGTGTGCTGTCCGGCTGCTCTGATTCTGTTTAAAACACAATCAGAGCAGCCGGGCAGCACACTGTCACTGCTAAACGGACTTGCACAGTGTGCAGCTGTCGGCAGCAAGTCCCTGCTAGGGGGGGGGGGCGATCCACCACTGCCTTGAACAAATTATATAGACTCTAAGGGTGCCGCAAACTGCAAAAGTTTGGGAACCACTGCGTTAAAGTGTTCAAAACTCAATTCCGGCAGCCGAAATGGATGGTTAATGCACTCAGCGCTTCATTCTGATATTCATTCAACTAGAATATATAGCTATGATATACAGAAATATATATATATATATATATATATATATTATGTGTGTAATATATGCATTCATATATATACACACACAATACACTATATATGCAATATAATATGTGGAATAGCTGTTCCACATATTACAGAGAAAATATCTGTGTAGCAGAACAAAATGCACTATATATATATATATATATATATATATATATATATATATATATATATATATATATATATATATATTACCTAATCCCACGCACAAATGCATAACTAGAAAGCACAAGGAATGAATGTCGGATTATGCAGAGTGTGGGAAAGCATTGTTCCCCCGTGGGGTCTACAAGTCGCGGGACCTGTTCACACTGAGGAAATGAATGTAACAGATGATAAAAGTTCAGCAACTTCTTCTGACCAGTTCCCAGTTAACCACTTCGTGCCCGTGTGACTGACAGCCTCCCCCCTCCTCCCTGTACACCGCCTCCCACGTGCAATCCTGACACTGTAGCTTTAAAGTTCAGCACATTTCCCCTTGTATACAAACACAGTCACTAATCACTGGCTCACCAGCTACCCAATTCTTTGTTTAAGGTGGAGCGGATGGGATGCTTCACCTGTCCTATAAACGCTGGTGTATTGCTCTCTGCCAGGGACAATGCCATTCCTCGTGTGGCACACACCTTAAGTGAGGTGGTGCTTTGGGTGCCCAGCTCCTGGTTAAGGTAGGCAGGCTCCCTGCTCTGTGCAAACTGCTGGCAGAGGCGTCGTGCCACCTTAAGCTGAAGTGTTGCTGTGCAGAGTGGGAGGTTATATAGTAGCACATGGATATGTTAAAGCTGTCCTGTCCCTACAGGGAGCCCAATGTCCAGGCATACTGCAATGATCTGGGCAGCTTCTGTGCATGGCACCTTTATACTTACACTGCATGTTATTGCAGCTAAAACTATTGTTCCTAATGTTGTGTCAATGCAACCTCAACTGGCAGCTGTCTGTAACTGTTCCTAGCTGCACAAGTGTCATTACAAAAGTGTATCCTGCAGTGTGGCATTAAAGGGGTTAATGTGACCCTAGGGCTGTAGTTAAAGGTCACTAAGCCAGGATTGGCACCCAGTGGCTATCCAGATGTTGTGCAGCTACAAGCCAGAAGATGATTGTGGCATGCTGGTAATTGTAGTTCCACAGCAGCTAAAACCTGAATCCTATCTAAACAAGAGGCACCTAATATCTCATAAGATCCTGTCATCTGATAAAAGGTGCAACTGTCCTAATGTGCAGACAGTGATGTTTTTAAAGGAAGACAAGAGTTGTTACCAGCTGAAAACAGCTAGAATTATATTTATAGATTAGTGACTCAAAAGAGAAAACAGACTAAGGCAACTTAGATCGTAAGATGTATATAGGTTTTAAACAGGGCTCACTTGTTTATTTTTTAAAAGAAAAAAAATAATTATTGTTTTTAAATACAAAGACACTGGATATCACTATTTATTTATATATATATATATATATATATATATATATATATATATATATATATATATAAACAATTTATTATGTAAACTGTCTGTTAGAAAATGAGCTGCTTTTTGTGTTATAACAAAAAGCATTTGTTAAAATAAAACATCTATAGACAATGTCTGTTACTTGTAGATTAAGATGTCTGTGGTTTAAAGACTGCAATTCACTAATTTTAGTCTGACCTTTGAGCTCCTGTCTGCATTAGTTTGGTGAACACTTTATTTGGGCATTTAGTTAGTGTTCTAAAATAAATAATCATATTGTTTTTTACTAAAATTAGATTACTATTAGATTTGTATGTAAGATGTGCTCATTTTCCAGTCTTAGAATGGTTAAGCACAAACATTAAGGAATGGTACCATGGTTAAAAGATTTTCCCCCTAAAATGTTTGTCATTAACAATGTCTCTAAATTTTCATATTGACCTGTCATACTTTGTTTTCTCTGTCGTACCAGGCACTTCTAACCTTGTGTGCTGTTTACCAAAAAGGTATTGAAGGAGAAATATTTAAAATTCAATACAGGTGTCTTATGGTCATGTGTATATAGAGATCTTGTCCTTTTGGATAGGAGGCTAAATCAGACATATCAAGTCATCCAGTGCTAAGGCCGAACAACCACATTGCATGAGGCCTGTTAGACAACTAAACCTGGGCAGATAGGGGTCACCAGCCAACAAGATTTATGGGCATAACCTTTTAATTTGATTTTGGCAAGTATCATTCTGAAGCAACCTGCGCAAAACATGGGACCAATTTGCCCAGATCATCGCATGTGTGGGTAGCATAATATCCTTATAAGACGAAGATATTTTATAGCTCAGGTGCTCTACCTGTACACATACTTCAAGACAGGTAGAACTTGAGTATAATTTACAATTGTATTACAAGCAACCAAAATACCAAACCTGTGACATTAATTAATACATATAGAGGTCACAGACATGCAGTCAGTGCTCTGTAGTCATGCACCATCATCATCAGTTATTTAAATAGCGCCACTAATTCCGCAGCACTGTACAGAGAACTCATTCACATCAGTCCCTGCCCCATTGGAGCTTACAGTCTAAATTAAATTAACCTACCAGTATGTTTTTGGAGTGTGGGAGGAAACCCACACAAGCACAGAGAGAACATACAAACTCCACACAGATAAGGCCATGGTCGGGAATCAAATTCATGACCCCAGTGCTGTAAGGTAGAAGTGGTAACCACTATCAGTATGTAGAGTGGCATCACATATATAGTAACAGTAAACCTGGCACTGAGGGGTGATGCCAACCAGTTGGAAATAAACATTGTAATGTACTTTTACCTAGAGAGGGACATCCCATTGCTTAGTAATCCTGTACAGTTAATTAGTGCAGCATGTAACACTATAGTAATATAGGTAAGTGGTTAGCACTTCTGCCTCACAGCACTGGGGTCATGAGTTCAATTCCCGACCATGGCCTTATCTGTGTGGAGTTTGTATGATCTCCCCGTGTTTGCGTGGGTTTCCTCCGGGTGCTCTGGTTTCCTCCCACACTCCAAAAACATACTAGTAGGTTAATTGGCTGCTATCAAAATTGACCCTAGTCTCTGTGTGTGTGTGTGTGTGTGTGTGTGTGTGTGTGTGTGTGTGTGTTTGTGTATTAGGGAATTTAGAGTGTAAGCTCCAATGGGTCAGGGACTGATGTGAGTTCTCTGTACAGCGCTGTGGAATTAGTGGTGTTATATAAATAAATAGTGATGATGATGATGTCAGTGTCTGTGGGTAACAAAGGATTTTATTAATTGTGTGACTATGGGGGTAACAGTGGTTATTAGCCTCTCCAGCTGCTGGGGAACTACAAGGTCCAGCATGCCCAGTGGCCCCATCAGGGGAGCCCAGCTCTCAGCTCAGGGCTGTGTGTCCCCTTTAAGTGGACCCAGGGGCCGTCCTCAGGATCGCGAGATTTGCGGCCGGAGATCTCGCGAGAGCGGGCGCCGGGGCCGCGATTGGTTCACAGGGTCTGAATGTAAGATGGCGCCCAGGGAGCTGTGAGGCGAAAATAATCTATCGGAGAGGAATAAACCATCAGGACGGACGGAAGGCTCCAGGAGCGGAGCCGAGGCCGCTGGGAGTGAGGTGGTAGCGGCGGCTGGGGGGGGACAGAAGGCCGTGAGGGGACCGGCTGCCTGCGGACAACGAGCGGGCGGGGAGGTGAGTGATACGGGCGGGATCGAGGGGGCCTCAGCGGCAGCCCCGCAGTCCACACATCATCCCCCGGGGTGTGGGGAGGAGACCCCGGGGCAGCGGAGTAAGCACAATACCCCCCTATCCCTCTTCTCCTAATTACCACCAGTGCGCGCCCCCGACGCTCGCCTGTCACATCGCGGGCGCGCTCCCTCTCCCCCCTCCTCTCTGCCGCGTGCACGCTCAGACATCCCGCCGGGGGAAAAGCGCGGGATCTGCCGGCTCGCGACACGTCACACAGGCGCGCGCCCGCCCCCTCTAGCGGCTCGCGCACGGTCAGTTCCCCCCCCCCCCAGGAGGCGGCGGCGAGCCGGGCGCGTCCCCGCCGGGAGGGGGGGGGGGAAGAGAGAGGGGGGTGTTATGGACGGGATTTTGGGTCTGTACGGCTCGGTGGTGGTTGTTTATTATTGGGTGGCGAGCATTCACGTGACGGCTGGCAACAGTCCAGGAGAGCGCGCCGCCCGCGACGGAAAGAGGGCGGGGCCAGAGAGAAAGGACTGGGAGCGCGGGAGCGCGCACGGGAGGGGGAGGAGGAGGGGGAGGAGGAGGTGGGGGGAGAAGAGATGACAGAACATGACATCCCCCTAAGACTGGTACACAGGAGACACGTCAGGGCTAACAACCACACACTATATATATAAATAAAATCTATCTATCTATATCACTGCTTTATGTTGTTCACCCATCTAGATGTACCATGATTTATGCTGTATGAAATAGTATATAGAAAATTCATGTAGGTGCAATCACTAGGGACAGTGGGGGTGCAGAAAATGAGTCATTGAGACAACAAACAGGCTCAGACCAATGTATATCCATGTGTAGTACAGGATGCAATTTGGCCTAAAATAAAATGCACTTATCAGTCTGTCATTTGTTGACAACTGTGCTCCACATACTACATGTGCACAATCCTGGATTGCTTCCTCTATTGCAGTGGGGGTGTATATGGTGGTATACCATGTCGCCACTTCTCCTGCTGCCCTCAAATTTCAATCACTTACATTTTCCATACCATCACTTTGACTGCTGAGTACTAGGCCGTCTGTGGTTCTACAGCTATTGTGGATCTACAGGTCTAAGCACATCCTTATAGCCAAAAACCTGTCTTACAGAGCACTGTGACTACAGCTGTTATGGGACTACAAATCTCAGCATATCTGACCAGCATAAAGCAGCTGTGGAAGGACAAGTCTCTAGTGTGCACCGTCAACTAAAAGCATGCAGAGAGTTGTGGTTCCAGAACAACTGGAAATCCAAAGGGTCCTTAATCTCTTTTTTGCTGTCGACCATATTAGTCCTGCTTAAAATTAATGGCTCCAAGTTATTTCGTCTTTGTGAGTAGCTGCTCGTGAGATAATAGGTAGCTGCTTATTGTGTGATAAATAAAACACAAACAAGATGTCTTTACAATGGTCTCCAGATGTCTGGTAACCCTGCGTGAATATATAACGCTTAAAACTGCAGCAAAAGCAAAATGTAGGATTTATGGCCTATAGGTATCCAGGGACTGTCTGCTAACAAACGTGCATTGTTTTATTATATTATGTGAGATGCTGTGTACCACGTTTGCTTTGGAATCTCGTATTTGATCTGAAATAAGGATGTCCCATGCTGCGTTTTATCACTTGGCTCTTTCCACATATTCCTGTATCATCTTCATTCCTACCCTCCCTATATAATAGAGTGGCTTTGTGCACGAGCCTCCATTGTAGTAGCGGAATCCTGTATTACATGCAGGCTCGCTCCCAAAGCACAGACGCTTTTGTAGGATGGGAATTCCCTGACAGAGACAAGGAGGGAGGGTGAGCGAAACCCTGGGTTCAGCAGGAGGCCACTCTGTCTCCAGGTCACTCCTGGCTATGACATTAACCCCCTGCTGTCTGCAGTGTACTTATATCGGAAGAGGTAGGATGTAGCAATTCTTTGTTGATGTTCTATTGGGCACCAGATAGTTGATTGTCATTTGTTGTTTTTTTTTTGTTTATTTTCTCCTCCTTTCATATTGTCTTGTATATACAGAATGAAGTGATCTGCAGTTAATTAATAACGCATCTTAAATAAAATATGAAATGTAATGATTGCACTTGGATAACTATTGAATATTATGGAGTACCGTTCTCACTAGGATGTAATGGACATTTTATTTTATGTGAGTTCCTATGAATATCAGTATTTTGTATACTGGCTTTTAATCACATAAAAACATGAAACATGTATTGTCTTTATTTCTAGTGAGAATGTGTTTATCTTCTATAAAAATAAAACCACAACACATATATACCTTCCTTTATCTGTTACAATACTAGAATGCACAGGATCAGATCTCTGTAATTTGTGGGTTGTCATCTATTGTGGAACTACAAATATCAGCATAACTGAGAAACATCGATCTAAAGTATTTTATCAATAGTTTTGTCTGTTGCTGGGCTAATATGTAGGTTTTAAAGGGTGAGCTCACATTTCTGCATCTAGAAGCTGTGTTTAATTGTTATGTAACAAAAAAAATATTGAATGTTTTGCTTCAATATTAAAATGTATTCTAGTATAATTATTTGTTAGATTTCTTTGTTAGTTCATTCATTTTTTTTTCCTTCCAACTTCAGGACTTCAGCGTGCGCTATGAATAATTCTTTGGAGAACACCATTTCATTTGAAGAGTATATCCGCATGAAGGCTCGGACGGTCCCGCAACACAGGATGAAAGAATTCCTGGACTCTCTGGCTGCAAAAGGGCCAGATGCCTTGCAAGAGTTTCATCCGGCTCCGAGCAGCACCATGGTGTACCAGCAGGGAGCTAACTGTATTTACACAGATAGTACAGAAGTGGCAGGATCCCTCCTGGAACTGGCTTGTCCCGTAACCTCAAACGTTCAGCAACAGAACCAACAAGAGTCGCAAATCCAAGTTCAGTCCCAACAGGTGCAGGTGACGTATCTGTTCTGTTTTTTACCTTTGTCCTAGTCTTAAAGGCAGCAACAATTAAAGTAATTGCTAACACAGCTTATTTAAATGTGGCATTATATAACTATTGTGCTAAGCTGACCTAGCTTTCCCATTCATGAAACAGTGAGTTCTCTAGAAAAGAATCTAAAATAATTCCTATTTGTCATCGTTGTGGTTTATTTAATAACCTAGTGTGACGTGCTTAAACCTGCACCATGTTATTACATTTTCTTAATCAACCAGGTGAAATAACAAGACCTTTTTTTGCCACATTTAAATGATCTTGCACAGCATGACCCGTGCTTCCGTTGCTCGGTTCAGTAGTTCATTATGAAGTTTTGCTTTCTTGCATATTTATACTACATGCGTGTATTTTACATTAAGTGAATACAAAAAAAAAATAGATAAGTGCAGCTTTTTTTAATTTGATATTTCGCAAATAAAAAGTGGAGGAATGAAAAAAAAAAATCTAACGCAAAAAGTGTGATTTTGACAGTGGGTGTTTGATATTTTAGTTTGAGCTCCCATTGTTTCCTTCGTAGTTCTTGTAACTTAGACACCAGTCTCACACTTGGTTACAGTGGGGGAAGCCTGGCCTGTAAATGCAAGTATGAAGATATTTTCATAGGCCCAAAGATTTTCAGATGTCTGACACTGTTAGCTCACCTCCGAGAGATGTTAGTGGCTGAGTTTCCATTATTGATTTCAGATTCCCGAAGCACTCATCAGGCCTTGGATTCTCCACCCTGCCCCTCAGCTGAATCGAATCAACCTCTCCCCCGAGGGGTCGCAGGACTCTGGTATTTCAGAAGATTTGTTGGTCAGTTTCCCTAAGCCAGCCTAGTGGTACATAAATCTATGCAACAGTGAAATCTCCCAAGACAGTTATCCTAAGCTGTACTGGTCTGTGACTAATTGCTCAGATCAGTGTTGTCATGATGACTGTGAGGACAGTGCCAGCTAAGCCCAAGCATCTATGATTGTGCTCCTACCTATATATATGTGTATCTGTGTGTATGTGTCATGTCCGAAATCTGAATTGAAGCTCACATCTATTACAGGCTGTTGTTGGTCTGTGATCAGAGCTGTAGTTTGCAGAATATTGCTGGGCTCTTGGGGTGTAATATCAGCAACCTGACAATATTAAAAATCGCCCATCTTCTCTACACAGTGAAGGCAGCTGGTTTGTGGGCTGAAGCCATATCCACGAGAAGGCAGCCTATCGATTCACTTGGAAACAGGAACATCACTGGGGCACCAGATTCCTAATGAATTGATACACTGAGCTCTTGTGAATATTGGCTGCACTGGTACAGAATTATCACATGTTTTTGTTTTTTTTACGCCTCCAGCCGACATCCAGCCTAGAGAATTGTGAAGTTGGTTGAGTTTGACTCATCCACTTTGACCACCCTATAATTGGGTGAATGCATCTCGCAAGAATGGATACACCTGTTTCGGGTTTCTACATGTAGCAAATGTCGTCATTCCGCACATTGACAATCGTGGGGGGATTGGCGGCAGAGTTCGCTCCACAAACAGATTTCTAAGCAAAAGCATTTATCACCCCTCCCCCCCCCCCCTCGTTGTCTCATCCAGGCGTGTGGGAAAATTACAGACAGGCTTCATTTTCCATACCTGTACCTAGGGGTATATTTACTAAACTGCAGGTTTGAAACAGTGGTGATGCTGCCTATAGCAACCAATCAGATTCTAGCCTTCATTTATTTTGTACATGCTACAGAATGACAGCTAGAATCTGATTGGTTGCTATAGGCAACATCTCCGCTTTTTCAAACCTGCAGTTTAGTAAATATACCCCCTAGAGTTATCTAAATAAAAGCACTTCTAGCTGAGTTTCCTATTGAAGTGAATAGAGGGATGTCTTACATGTGAAATGTCAGAGTACTTCTAATACACTCAGTGTAGTCCAACACTATAAACGCTTCAAATAAAAAAAAAATCCAGTAGAACTGTTGGATCCACAAAACAATAACATTTGGTCTGGTAAGTAATGAGCGGAAAAACTCTGGTTGTAACGGTTTCCTGAAATCCTAAGAGAAATCTGCTACAGTAATGGATAGAATGAATCTTCTGTTCTGTGTATTTGGTGCATTGCTGATCTCCCTCATCCTCTCCTGTTATCTCACTCATGACTCCTTTAAGCCTATCAAGTTTAACCCTTAACAGTTCTTATTTTCTGTCTGCTAGATGTTTGGTAGCTGCCACTGAAAGGCATTTCGAGCCAGTGGCGGATCCAGGGGGGGGGGGGGGCGATCGCCCCCCTACCAGGGGCTTGCTGCCGACAGCTGCACACTGTGCAGGTCCGTTCAGCAGTGACAGTGTGCTGTCCCGCTGCTCTGATTGTGTTTTAAACACAATCAGAGCGGCGGGACAGCACACTTTCACTGCTGAACGGACCTGCACATACTGTGCAGCCGCCAGCAGCCTTAGAACACAGAAAGGGGGCGGGGCCTAAATCGCCCCCCCTAAAATCGCCCTGGGTAGGACAAATGTCTGGGTCCGCCCCTGTTTCGAGCACAGAATTTCAGGCTAGTCCTATGGGGATGGTTAATATCAGTATTGGCTATTCTTCAGTAGTAACTGTACAAAGTGTTACCAGTGTGAGACAATATTCTGTTAAATCCTGTATTTGGGACTAGGAGGTAACTTTTTGTTTTGGGGAGGGGGGGGGATTTATAAAATTTTATTGGACATACAAGTTTGACTACCTACTAAAACATGTCCTCACATCACTATGTTACACTAATGCGTAGAAGTGTTCATTTTCTCTGGCTGGGGAGTCAATCACCAGATCGTTTAGCTTAAAATAGGTGGCCATGTTATTTCCCCTCTGCAGTTACCATTGAAGTAATTATATGCCCACTTCCATTCATAATATTGTTTTTTTTTTAGTTTTGGTATTTAACATTTATAAGATGCTGCAAACAATAATAAACACATATCCTAATATAGCCTTCGATGTGATTTCTCCCCACAGTATTGCATATAGACGACAGCATCTTCACCTTCATTAAATTCTAACTCAGGTGTCTGTTAGCTTTTGTGTGGGGTTTTTTTTTTTCGTGTCCTCTTGCAAATTCATTCTGGATTGTGCAGTTAGATGATCTCATTTGATTATGTTACTCATGATAGTGTTTTGCTTAATGTTGCATGCATATATATATATATATATATATATATATATATATATATATATATATATATATATATATATATATATATATATATATATATATATATATATTTTTTTTTTTTTTTTATTGATTACTAGAAAATGCAGGATTATAGTTGAAAGATGATTCAGGCTTTGCTGGTGGTATCTCTATGTGGCTTTGTGGTCATTTAATCTGCTAAAACTTTCCTTTCAGAACTCTTGTCCTTGTTTTTCCACTGGGAACCTCACCTGTAACTCTTTATTTTTCTCTAATTGCTACACTAAGTGGTCAGTAAAGTAACGTATTAAGCTGCGGAGATCCTTTTTTGTATTTTTTTTATACTAAAATAGGATGTGGGTAATTTATTTTCTTACAATGTGATTTCATCCCTTACTGAAATATACATCCCTTTATGGCCTAGAACATTACTGCCTTTCTTATACTTATGTCCAGAGAGGAAGAACAAAATACACAGAATGCTTTGTTCGCATGCATTTAAATAACATTATTTTTTCGCTTCAAGTTCCTGTTTATATAATGTTTTGCTGAGAATGATCGTCGTAAACCTCCTGAGCAAGAAGTTTCATTTTAATGTGTGTAATAAGTGCAAAGGTTATATATACTACTACTAAGTGCTGCTAATTTGTTATACAGGTGCAGCAGTCCCCCCAGCAGGTGACGGGCCAACAACTCTCCCCGCAGCTCAATGTCCATCAGTCTAACGAACAGTCGATCCAAGTGCAAGTCCAGATCCAGGGCTCGGCTCAGTCTCAAACACAGCAGAGTGCGCAGACGATACAGACTCAATCCCTCCAATCCCCTAGCCCTTCACAGCAACTTTCTAACTCCCAGTTACAGATTCAGCAGATGCAGCAGTCTGACATGCAGGACGATCACATACAGCACCAGCAGATTCAGGCGCAGCTGGTGGCAGGACAGTCAGTGGGTGGTGGGATCCAGATACAGACAGCTCTTTCCCCACCACCCCAGCAGCAAGGCTCTCCCAGGGATGGAGAGCGGCGATCTAGCTCTTCAAGCGTTCTTCAACCCGTAAAGAAACGCAAGGTGGACATGCCCATTACTTTGTCGTACGCAATTTCCGGGCAGCCACTTGCAGCCGTTCTTGCAATCCCACAAGGCCAGCAACAGAGTTATGTGTCCCTGAGGCCAGACTTACTGACAGTAGACAGCGCCCACCTTTATGGGGCAACAGGCACCATTACAAGCCCAACGGGAGAGACTTGGACCATCCCGGTTTACTCGGCAAACACCCGCAGTGATTTGCAGCAGCAGAACATAACCCACATCGCCATCCCCCAAGAGGCCTACAATACCGTCCACGTAACAGGCTCTCCAACCACTGTGACTGCTGTAAAGTTGGAGGACGACAAGGACAAAATGGCCAAAAATGCTCACGAGGAAGTGGTTCAGACTCTGGCAAACTCCCTGTTCCCTGCTCAGTTTATGAATGGGAATATCCACATTCCAGTGGCCGTACAGGCCGTGACAGGGGCATATCAGAACACAGCACAGACTGTCCACATATGGGACCCCCAGCAGCAAACCACGCTACACGAGCATGTTCAACAGCATCATCCGCTACAGGTAACTAGCTCCGTCCTGACGTGTGGAGAGTTTGTGTGAATGTGAACTGTTCTCATAGGAGACTTGTAAACATGGGTATATGATATATATTCTTACATAGGGGTAGATTATTCAAGCCTAAAAAGGAAAAGTGAAGGTGTTGCCCATATCGACCAATCAGATTCTAGCTATTTTCTAGAATGTACTAGATAAATGATAGCTAGAATCTGATTGGTTGCTATGGGCAACACCTTCACTTTTCCTTTGATAAATGTACCCCATAGTGTCTGACAAGAAAGGTCCTTGGCTATGTTTTGCGGTAGTGGAAAATATGTCCCACATTAATCTGCACTGTGCTCATTTTGTGGTGATAGATACAGAAAAGAGACGTATATCATATATGGGGAAGCTTGACTCCTATATTTAAAGGAAAATAAAATCTACATGGTCAATATAGATAACGATGTTCTGTCTGCTTATGGACATTATAGACCTGAGTCATTAAGGAGAGCAAAGCATAAAAATGGAGTAACATTTGCACCTGGCCAAAACCATGTTGCATTGGAGGGGGAGGTAAATTGAAAATGTGGGAACAGATTTATAGTTTGGGTAGGGCATGTCCTAGATCAACTTTAAATTTCAGTGTAGTAATAAAGCTATAAGTATTTGTGTGCTAGATGAAAAAACAGCCAGTATTTAACTTATGTGCAAAATAATAAACTAATTTGCACCCCTTGCATTGGTACATGGTTTGTCCCAGAGAACATTACTGCTTTTTTGCCTTAATGACTCAGGCCCTGTATCTTCTGATGTTCTCCTTTCTGTACAAGTCGCAAGTGCTTACTCATGTTGGTCACATTATTATTGACTGGTGGGGGTTATGGGAAGGGTTTGAAAGAACCTCCTGCATCATCCTGCAATAAACTGGATATTTTAGGACACATCTTTGTCATTACTAGACTTAGGATTGTTTATAGAATACTTAAAATAATTCTAAGCCTGCAATGCAACTTAGTTTATATAAAATAACTTTATAACATTTACAAATAACTTCCGATTGCTTGTCAGAATGACATATTTGACATTGTGTTATTTAAGCTTTGTTTATTTTTTGTGCAAACGTCTAAATGTATATATAAATGGGATTACTAACAGGAAGTATAAGGACATATCATACAGTCTGCTGGTGGATTTACTCTGCTTGGGAATGGAGCTATTGGGCTGCACTAGGTCAGGAGAGCATAGTGCATGAGGGAACGTGATTCACCTGACACTGCTGGGAGCAGCAGGGAGATTTAGTTATATATAATGTGATCACTCTACCTGAGCATTGTGAAGGAACAGAATTGAATACGGCCTTTAATAACTTCATGTGGAGTGTAAGATCCCACACAGGATATCTATTAGAGAACTGTAGCTGGTGGCATGAGACGGGGGAAGGACGTTCCCAAACATCGGGATATATAACTTGGGTTGCATCATGCAGTACTCGGCTTATTGGGTCAATAATTGTAATTGCTTTTTCTTCAGTTTTGCTATAGAGACAGATGGTCCATCCTTAGTAAGCTGTTAGTCCTCCCTGGACAATTGAAATGTAATAACAAATACTTCTAGTAGGAGATGAGGAAGAGCTTTGGACATTACTGTCTATTTTAGAAATATTTTCTCCAGTTCCTCTTATTAGGCTTTTCCTCAGTGGGTTACACAGGGATTCGCTGCTACTGACAAGTTTACCAAAAATGGGTAAAGGAAACTCCTGTAATGAACCACTGTGAGGAACACTTACGGGAGATGTGGGGGCGTGTGTCAAATGTCCATTTACTCTTTGTTTACATCATTGTTTCCTATTCCTCTGTGCATCTGTCTGTATAGTTTTGAAAAATGTTTTTTTAAAAAAAACAAAACAAACTTGTGTATTTAATGCTGACAGGTCACGGAAGAACATTTTTCAATGATCTTTATACTTTATCTGTTCCCTGTCATTCGACCTTGCTAAGCTCCATAGAGGTCCATGATATCTATGTGAGCTTCCGTCTCTCATCCGTTGAGCTGTCAATAAGGGAAGGGAGACGGAATTACCCAACGCCCATTTGTACAAGCAGCAAACCTTTATGATTAAAGGCACAAATCTCTGACACAGATGGAGCTGCAGTTTTCCACTTGTGACCTAGTGACAGTGAGGAAATGTGTGATAGGAAGATACATTTCCTGTAGTAATGTATTTATATGTAAGGAGCCACTAGGCACAGAGAGTCCGTTGGGTTCCAGAAGTGAATGTAATGTTCCTCTTTGGAATGGCTGCAGCAATATTGACTTTCACCTAATAAGAGACCCAAATTCAGCTGTAGAATTAAATCTTCAACTGTCCGGGAGCGTAAGCTTTATGCAGAGGTTGTTGTAGGTAAGTTATCCAAGGTATAATCACCTATATATGAACAGCGCTGAAAAATTATCTTCTATGACAGAGTGTATTTTAAAATAAAGGATTGGCTAGATCAAGATATTAGTAAGAGATATGCATCTTTAAAATACATTAAAAACACAGAAACGCTGTCAAACTGATGGTACACATTTATTATAAGCAATTTTCAGGAGCCTGAGACCTGTGTCATACGATGATAATATTGTACATATGAGAAGACACATGTCAATCTTTCATATAGTCCAAACCTCTTAGGAGCTAAACCGCCCCACGTGATCTTCTTATACAAAACTATCACTATGATTTCAAAATAGTTTGAATTTAGGTTGAGTGGACATTTCAAATAAATCTTTGCTGTTATGCACTTCACAGATATGCCAGATACGTTCATAATCCAATACTCTTGTTACCACTTTAGAGGCTTTAACTTCTCTCTCTCTGGTGGTCTTGGATTAGTGGCTCCAACTATTGTTTCCTGATTTTTCTTCCATAGACACTTTTTCAAACCACACAAGCGCTGCGTGTGTACCGCTATAAATACGCCCATGGTCCTACTTAGGAGCAGGCTTCTTACATTTATTAGCCAACTGCTGTGAATTCTTACAATCGGCTTAGTGAATACATATATTTCTCGTTTACTTATAATACGGACATAGTACTCGGCGCTTTACATTGAGTTGATAGTGACGCAACCAAATAACATACAATGACATGAAACAGGAGTTAAAGATGGCCTCCGCCAAAGGAGCTTACAATCTAATAGGTGGGGGGAAACACTTGATACGTACATGTTCATGCCATACAGCCACTGTGTATGGTAATATTACAGAATATTTGTATCTAGATGTAACAAAGTTATAGTATGACAGTAAATCATTTGAACTAGTACAAAGGATTCAACTGTAACTGTTTTGTATATTATTAGTATTGTATTCCACAGAGTCTTCTCAGACCCTGGTAGTTTTTTGTTTGGGGGAGTTGTGTCCACCCCTCACCTCCCACTTTTTATGATGAATTTTAGAGAAGAAAACAAACCCTGTTCCGAGTATTTATCTACATGTAATGTGAGTAAAACTCACCTATTACTTCCTCCCCAAAGATGGAAATAATCAGAGTAGTAGAAACATTTACAAGCTTCATCTAAACAGCCATTGTCAGGAGCCGTTATTTTCTTTTCCGCCCTATAAATATGACTGTAAGCAGCAACAAGCACCGTATATGTTTGTAAATATAATATATTTATATTTTAGTTTGATTCCTTACCACCAATGCACAGTATCTATAGATTGTATAAGAATGCACTTAGTTTATATTTGCCATATTTTCATTACCTTGTAATTTGTGATTGAATCCAGACTGTCAGCGCCTGGGAATGGTGTGTCTGGTGGTCAGGAAGCGTATCTGACGTCCATGTACTGAGCACAGCTCAGTAACTGAAGAGCATGACTCCAGCGTTAGGTATTTTGTTGAGGTCATTACTTTGGAATACCCAGCTACAGGCAGATCAGGTCCAGTCTCAGCACTGGTATAATCTGATGTGTCTGTTTCTGTCCGATCAAGTCCACATGTGATTATTAATCTGTGTGGTCGCCACTGGCAAAATGACTGATCCACTCACTCTTGCTGACATTTGATTAAATCACAAAAGCACTTAGTTATTACCTGTCATTAATAATATGCAGATTGTCCAGTACTTATAGTGACAGCTTTTTACAAGCTGATGTACAATTATAAGGGGTAAAGGGTCATAGCATAAATTATTATTATTATTATTAATTTTAATTTATAGGGCGCCACAAAGTATCCGTAGCACCGTACAAGGACAAACAATGGCACAGTACAAGTAACAGTAAGCACTATAACTCTGGGGGCTCAGGCACAGCATGAAAGAGAGGGAGGGAGGGGAAAAGTGAGTATAGGCAGGTAACTATGGCCCAAGAGGGTGGGCACGGATGACAGGTTGAGAGTCACTGAGGGGAGCGGAGAGGAGACAGAGGATAAATGGAAAGGAAGAAAGGACCCAAGAGACATCAGGGGGATGGTGACCTGTACAAAGTGACCATATGATTGGAGTAGGCTGCGTTACTTCTATGCACTCAATGATGAGAGCAGATAAGACCTATTGGCCACTTCAGTCTGTATTAGAGAAGGTCTCTAGTCAGATATTTTTTATTTTTTTTTCCTCCCATCTATTCACAATTTATTCGTTAAAAAAATAAATATAAAAAAATTGTTTTGTGTTCTTTTAATGGTTTATTACTGGGATAGACCTGTGTTTGTGGTGCTTGGCAGGTAGCTGCCATAATCTAAGCTTTTGTGATTTTTTATTTTTTTTATTTTTCAGATATATCCCTTTCTGGTTCCTAATTTTGTCAAACTGTCTTCAATACTCTTTACAATTGTATCCATGTTTGTTTATATAACATTACACACAGATACCCATAGTATGGCTTCTTGTTCTGTGTTAGTAACAAACATACATGAATAACAGCCACGGCTGTGTTTTTCTGTATGCCGTTCTCATTCTTATTAGAAGTGTTGATAGGAAACCCACAATTCCTATTAGTTCATGTATTAAAATAAAAAAAGTGAATGTAATCTGAGATATTCCGTTTCTATATAACTGCACAGTATGTTCTTCCCAGGAACTAGAAATAAAACTGAATCCTTGTTTCCCATTTCTCCTGTACATGGCGTAATGCAAAAAGTAAATATGGTTAAATAAGCTTTATTTGGCCTGCGCTTTGACTAGGCTGCAGAAAGTGTTCATTGTTTCTCGGTGATGTTATAGATTCAGTCAGAGGAGGTGGTAATTTATACCATATGTTTCCAGATGGAGCAAGCTGAATTTTACACTCCGTGAGCTGTTTTCAAATTGCACTTCCTCGTATTTGCACCAATTGTTCTTTTACAGACCTACTGCCTCAGTATTGCAGTTCAGTGAGCGCAGGGTTTTGTTGGGGAAGTTCACAAAACATTGTCTTTTGTCACTGACAAAAATATTTTGTAGGTTTTTCACCCTTTCTGATATAAAGCCAATATTATATGCCGATTAATCCACATTTATATAAACCGCAGTGACTGCAGTCTCTTCAGTGACTTGGGAGATGCAGACATATGAGATGAGGGTTTGATTTGTGAAGGAACCTATTGTGTTCTGTTCTGTGCGCACCAGACTACCTTATAAAGCTTCTTATAAGCCGTTATGGGAAATACCCTGCAAAGTATGTTGTACAAATATAACAAAATACACTCTTATGGGAGAAAAGGTCACGCCTGAAGCAATGGAGTTGAGTGCCTGTAATTATGATATGAATCATTATGTTCTGGTTGTAGGTGACACACCCACTGCTGTAAGGTATATAACTGGCATCAGTCGTACTAGGACTGACACTGATGCAGAGATACAACTCTTGTAGCTTATTCAGACAAACAGTTTTCCAGATTGAAAGGCGTCGCAGATTGAATGCCGGTGTGAGGGAAGTGTGCAAAATATTTTTGTAGGTTTAAGAATAATTGACCCCTTTGCAGATCTATAAGTGTTTATACTGCAGTAATGTGAAACCTAAGTCCGACAGAAACTACAGAATAACGTGTGCTATGTCGTCTTGAGCTGTTGCCTTTGCTGCATTCAACGTATATACAAAATATGCATGGGTAGCACAGTGGCTCAGTGGTTAGCACTTCTGCCTCTCAGCGCTGGGGTCATGAGTTCAATTCCCGACCATGGCCTTATCTGTGTGGAGTTTGTATGTTCTCCCTGTGTTTGCGTGGGTTTCCTCCGGGTGCTCCGGTTTCCTCCCACACTCCAAAAACATACTGGTAGGTTAATTGCTGCTATCAAAACTGACCCTAGTCTATCTCTCTGTCTGTATGTGTGTGTGTGTGTTAGGGAATTTAGTCTGTAAGCCCCAATGGGGCAGGGACTGATGTAAATGGGTTCTCTGTACAGCGCTGTGGAATTAGTGGCGCTATATAAATAAATGGTGATGATGCTGGCGTTAAGATCAATAATCAGTGTATTGGAAACATCTTTGTGCAACTTTGTGATTTCATCATGTAGACAAAATAAAGTGCTTATTTGAACAAATCCTAAAAATTAAACTAACCTGAATTTAAATTTTTAAAGGGATAATTAGCCAAAGTAAGACTTGGGGTAGATTTATCAAACCTTAAAAAAGGAAAAGTGTAGGTGTTGCCCATAGCAGCCAATCACATTCTAGGTATTTATCTACCCCATTCTAGAACATTATTTCTAGAATCTGATTGGTTGCTATGGGCCACACCTCCACCTTTTGCTTTTTTAGAAGGTTTGATAAATCTATCCTTTAGTCTCTGTAGACTGTGAACCTGGGGCCCAGCGTTCAGGTAACGCAGCAAGGAGCGTACACCAGACATCAAGAAATTCTCCAGCTGACTCTGTCTTTTTTTCCAAAGGGCAGTGTTGTCCAAATGTTTTCCACATCTGTCAAAGTGGAGCACGTTGTAAGGCTCATGCTTCTAAAAATAGTCCTCTTACCCCAAGCATACCTTATTTTAATGTTCATTTATTTTGATCGGCTCCTGAATATTGCACGTATTGATGAACATTGTTAGTATGTACAAAATAGCTCTTTAGCTACCGAGAAGGATTAGGACTCCTTATTTTCTCCCAGTAATGCAAAGACTGCTCCTGTGGACAGTTTCACATGCAATGGTAACCATAACATTTGAATGCTGCATTTGTAATACTAGGGATTGCTGTTTTATTCATAGGATCTGCTATATACAAGATATACAGTTTACAGAGGGTGCTAGCAGATTTCAATAAGACATTTATCAGTAGAAAAAAAAGTTGAAATCTCCATGTGAATTGGTGTAGCCAGACTTTTATATGCAAACCATAGTCCCCTATACACAGCAGTAATACAGCCCCCTGAACACTGCTCCAGTCAGTCATCAATCGCAATGTTTTGTTCGTTAGAGTAAATCATTAAAAAAAACAAAAAATAAACTCCTTCAGAATATGCATCATGAAAGTGTAATCATTTCAGTATATAAGGCAAAAGCCACAAGTCCTAGACAGTGGCTAAAATGCTGCTGATCTAAGACTAAAACCTTAAACGGTAAAATATAGTACTTCAGCTGTTCTCCTTCAGAAGTGGTGACCTCACTCTCTATGATGCCAAAACTTTATATTCCTTTAACAGAACACTGGAAGTGGTATTACCAATGCCTCCGTGTAGCTCAATGTATTATGTACTTAACGCTCAGTACAAAAGAATTGAGGTTTTGGGAACTCATGCAGATAGATACGTGGGATGTGACTGCCGATAGACCCACCTGGTTTATCTATTTTTGTTCATAGAGACTTCAGACCCCATTTGATCCTCTTCTTACTTCTTCAGGTGTAGGCTAACTTACGTCTATCCTAAGCATGTTTAATTTTCCCTATTGTATTCTCTTCTACCACCTATGTTGGCTGTGGAGGCTATTCCACTTATCTGCTACCCTTTCATATAAGTAAGTAATTCCTCAAATTTCCCCTAAGGCTGTCACCCTTCAGGTTTTATGCATGTCCTCTGGTCCTTATACATCTCGTAATATGTAGAAAGCTTTCCTCCACTACCTGGTTAGGTGCTTCTGACATATCGGCCCTCCACCTTCTTTACTCCAAGTTATACATCTAGAGGTCCCAGTAATACCTGTCATGTAGAACATGCACAATCTGCATCTATATCCTTCGCAGTGTTCTAGGTGTGGTCTAGTCAGTGACATATATAGTGGCATCACCACGTCCCTACTAATTCCTCTTCCTAGGCGACGTAGTATCTGATGGCCACATTACTTTGTCAACTGAGGCAGTGAGTCCTGCATCCCTCCTCTAATCTGCCTCTTGGATATTTAAGGCGCGAGTGCATGACTTTGTGGTTTTTGTTTTTTTTCTTTGTTTGTTTTTTTTTTTACATTGAACAGCTGCCGGTACTCTTGATCATTCTTCTGATTTACCTAGATCATTTTGGTCAGCCTCATTGACATTTCCCTTCAATAGCAGTAGTAATGTCACCAATAAAGATATTAAGAGGGCTGGTTCAGGGACAGATCCTCCACGGTAATATATCCCCCTACTTAACGTATGTTATTTATTACAAATCCGTCCTGATCGATCCTTCAGCCAATATTGTATTCACTCAACCAACTTTGATTCCAGTCTCAAACGTTCCAGTTTATGTAGTGTTTGTGAACGCTGCAGGCGTCGTTGAAGTGGATGCAAAGTGAACATTTGGCAGAAAGTCTGTGTCTGCAGATCCATTTTTATTCGGGCCATCAGCATAGGAATGCCTTGACGCAAATATACATCGAGCTTGTAAAGTGAGGACAGAGTACACGTTTTTTTATTCATTTTATAAAATACACATTGCACAGCACTGTCATGACACAAACAAATGACACAATGAAACGGAAGGCAAATGTAGCCCTGTCTAAATAAGCTTACAGTCTAAGAGGTGTGGTTTTATACATAAGGTAAAGGAATAACCGTTGTAACCGCTGGTGGGGAAAGAGTATGATAGTTGCAAGGTATTAGCCGCCAATAATAAAGCGGCCATTGGTGACTGGCATCTGGTGGAGTGGCACGGTTGGAACAAGGAGACAGTGGGAGGTGGAGATACAAAACATGAACCAGTCACTGTAGCAATCTTACAACAGTCATTTACTGTCAACTGTCCTTCACCATTTATTTTATCTGAACCTCTTCTGCTGGTTTAAGAGAAGGCTTTTGCTTTGTGTTGCACAAACACTGTTGTTATCGACCAGCTTTGCAGTAGCCCTGCCTTTTCTTTAGTATCCTTCTGGGTGCTAGAAACGGAGTCATCATCACCATTTATTTATATAGCGCCACTGAGTCAGGACAGTCGTTCCCCATGTTCGGGGCAGCTGCTGTTATCAAAGTAGGACCAGAGATGGCCACAGCATTGACGTTAAACTCTCTGGCTCCAGCAGCGGAGCTGAGATGGTCTTCAGTAGATCTTCCTCCAACCCCATCCTTGGTGATGACAGCATCATGTAACTTACCTCCTAGATTTGTGTGACAATATATATGATAGAGGTTTTCCTATCAGTATACTGGGCCTGAACAGTGGTTTGCATCGAGATAGTCTGAAACTGTTTAATGTAAAAAAATGTTATGTTGGCTCTAAAAATATATATTTTTGGTTATTTAAAATATTCCTTTTCATTTTGCATCGTCTTGGGGTTAACGGGGCTTTAAAGGGAACCTGTAATTTGTTTTTATAAAGGTTATTTATACATAGTGCTGAGTATTTTTATCCCCACTTCACATTGGAGAGAACACAATTTTTAAAACAAAATTTGCATACAATTTGCAAATGCTTGTGGCATCGCCCCAGTCTCTTGCCCCGGGTGGCTTTTTTTCATACAGTCTTACATTGTGCAGAAGGTGCGATTTCAAAAGCACTTTTATGATGATATGGTTCTATAAGGCATGTTATTTTGCCTGGTAATGTATAAAACAGACCCTGTGCATTATAACATACTTCTAGGATAACCCAGGAATAGTTGGTCATACTGGATACTTTTGGGGGAAATATCCTCCCCATCAGATGTATTACCTGCTTTGCATGCACCACACTGGCCCTGCGGCATGAAGAGTCTGGTCCTGGTAAAATAAGAGGATAATGTTCTGCACAGGACTGTTGTATAACATCTATAAACTGCATTGGTTTATTTGTATGTTTGCTAGGTCAAAATTACTTTGAATCTGGTTGTTCTCCACCCAAAAATATATTTATCAAAATCTAAACATGCACTTATGCGTTTCCTTTCTCTAGACACAATCCGTTCAAATTGCAGAGGTCGAGCAGCCGCCTCAGCCCTCCCCTGAACTTATGTTACCCAACTCCTTGAAACCACACGAGGGGCTGGAAGTCTGGAAGAGCTGGGCACAGACCAAGAATGTGGAGCTGGAGAAGGAGTCCCAGAACAGACTGGCTCCCATAGGAAGTATGTGCAGGTTTTATGGTTACAGACTGGTATTGCTTTGTGGCTCTGTGTGTTAGATCTCTATCTGTATCAATCTGGGTTTGTTGCAGTTGGGTTACAGTCTTTTTGTTTAACGCTCCTTACCCTGTGGTCCTTGCATCACAAAGTGCATGTGAAAATGCATTTAAAGATTATGCGTTTTTAGCATGTGTATGATGAGCGAGGGGAAAAAAAGCTCTGCTAAATGAATTTAAAATAACCACTCCCATACAAAAATCTTTAGCAAGCCCCATCGCTAACAAGACCAGCAGAGCTGGTCCCCACTATAACAAGGAAACCAGGGACACTGGTTGGTGGCAGGTATGAGCCACTATGAGATAGAGGGGGGGGGTTGTGAAAGTACGAGGCATGAACAGCCGGCAGGAGACCGCGACCGCTCCACATGGTGCATTATCCTGCTATAGAGCTTTCCATTCATTCATTTTTGCTGTAGACCTAATAATAAGACCAGACCAGATAGGGCTTCTGTATATCCAGTAATTTCTTCTCTACAATAAGTGCACATTATGTTTTTTCCAGGGCGCCAGCTGTTGAGGTTTCAGGAAGATCTCGTATCCTCTGCAGTAGCAGAATTGAATTATGGACTGTGTCTTATGACAAAAGAATCTCGCAATGCAGAAGGAGAGCCCTATGACCCGGATGTGCTGTATTATATTTTCCTTTGTATTCAGAAGGTAAGTACGTTTATATGTAATCTCAGTCATTCTGCCTGGAGATAGCTCAGGTCGGCATCGACCTCTCGGTACACTCGCCACTCAGGGGAATCACAGGATACATTTAGGTAAACCAAGGCACCCCATGTCAGGTGTCTTAAGCCTTTGGAATTATGAGATCTAACCCCAGTCCGGGGAGGGTTTTCCTTCCCGCCTTTTTATAAAAGGGGTGAGGGTGCCTTTAATGTCCAGTTGTCGGTTATGACACATTTTCAGTGTTTATATTGCATCCTAATGTAAGTAATCTCTCTTTCAGTACCTGTGTGAGAACGGCAGAGTAGATGATATATTTTCAGATCCTTACTACATCAAGTTCACAGAGTGGCTCCACGAGGTCCTGAAGACATCTCAACCAAGAGTTACGCCCCTTGGTAAGAGCTAGCTGTTATGACTCATAGTATTGTCAACACATCAGCTTGTTAGGTTTGTGTCTGTCCTCTGATGTAGTAATCTAGACACACTGGGGAAGTCTCACTGATGTCACTGGTTCCTAGTGAGTTGATGGGCTATATTTTCATGAAAAAATAAATGTACAATACTGTGCAATAGTTTTAGGCAGGTGTGGAAAATATGCTGCAAAGTAAGAATGCTTTCAAAAATAGAAGTGTTAATAGTTTTATTTTTTACCAATTAACAAAATGCAAAGTGAATGAACACGAGGGATCTAAATCAAAGCAATATTTGGTGTGACCACCCTCTGTCTTCAAAACATCATCAAAGCATCAATTCTTCTAGGTACACTTGCACACAGTTTTCGAAGGAATCCTGCAGGGAGGTTGCTCCAAACATCTTGTAGAACTGACTGCAGATCTTCTGTGGATGTTGGCATACTCAAATCCTTCAGTCTCTTTCTGTAATCCATGACAGACTCGATACTACCCATGGTCCGTTTCTTACTAGACTTAACCCCCCTATTGTGGGTGATAGACCCAGAGATACATTAGCGGGTATCGCTCTTGACAGGTAGCTGGAGAGGATTGTAGTGGCTTTTACTTACACATACTTTTCTGAGAAATCTAGTGTGTGGGGGGGGGGGGTTCCCTCTAATTGCCTGCTGTTGTTCTGTATATTGAGTTTGCAGGTTTACCCAGTACTCTTGCAACTCTGTTCAAAAAATGTATTTCTCTTTCATCCAGTCTGGGGGACACTGCTTACCGTGGGTTGTGGAGGGAGATTGGGGAGTTGGCACCTAACTAGTTAACTTTTAGTGCTGCTGACACCCCTCCCCTCTACAATCCCCCCGCCTCTTCCTCTTCCTGTCAGTTTTTTTCAGGTGCCCATGGAGTTGGGCAGTGTTTTTAGTGCTTAGTGTAATTTTATTACTTTTATTTTATTCTTTTAATTTTTACTTCATTTTTTCCCAGTAGCAGGCTGGAGTGTGTTCTAATATAGAGGACACACTCCCAGCACAGCAGCGCAGACGCTCCCCTGTCAGATAAGAGCCAGCGGTTCTCACTGACAGGGACAGGAAAGGAGATGGAGGAAAGGGTGTCTAAAATCGAGAGTGATAAGCGGTCTCACGGACCGCTGTCACTCCTGAGCCTCCCCGATAACCGGCGCTGCCATTGCAGGCATAGAGTGCCGGTTATCGGATATGTCAGTTGACGGTGGCCATTTTGGATTTCGGGAAGGAGATCCTAGGAAGAAGGGGGCTATACCTGGATCCCCCCTCATGCATAGGAGGGGGCATCAGGTATTATCCGCTGCGGAGACCTCCTTTGGAGGTCTCCATTACTCTGCTACATCAAATTAATTTTTATTTTTTAATCGCTGCACAAGCAGCACTACTGAAGGGGGGGGAGTTAACACATAGAGCTCCCCCTCCTTCCTGAGAGAGAGATGGTCTGTCCCAGTCTTCTGGCGCCAAGGAGAAGCCCGGGAAGAGAGAACAGATCTGAGGGAGCAGGAACCAGGATACTGCTGTTGGACTTCTCCCCTGTTTGGCCTATGGCTAAGTATCTGAATTATTTAAACACATATGCTGTATTGCTGTGTACAAGAGGGCTAGTAGGAGTTATATTATAGTTCTCCTACCTGCTTAAATATTATTTTGTGTTTAAAATATTACAAGTACAACTTTATCTAGATTAGTTGATTCTTGTAGTTACACTTTCCTCTATACATATATCTATCTCTCTCTCTCTCTACTCAGCTACAATTTTTCAATTTAAGTCATTTACATTAATTTACGTTAATTTACATTAACTTGTGGGCAGAAGGACCCGTTGCCGCTCTGTTTGTGAAGCAGGGGTCCCCCCTGCGCAAACCCAACAGGTCTCAGCCCCTCCATCGGAGAAACCGGCCTGGGTGGCCTCCCTGACAGTCGGTTTCCTCCTTAGCACAGATTGCTTCTCAATCCAATCAATTGTGGTCTAGTGGGGCAACTTCGGTGTCTAATAATCCAAATACACCATTGGGCCTCCCTGCTTCCTCTGGTTCCAGTGGAACGTCTATACCAGGACCTTCCTCAATACAGACGGACCAAGCCCCTGTTCCCACAGAGCCGCCATGGTCCGCAGCTTTTATAAAGGGTTTGGATAAACTGAACCAATTACTCGAATCCCCAAATATTCCGCCTGCTAGAAGGAAGCGGCCTAGATCTGATAATACCCTTATGGTCTTTCAGACTCTGAGGAGTTTTCAGAGGAAGAGGGGGATATTAATTCTGATCCTGACCAGGTTCTACCGTTGGGACAGGAAGAAGGCTCCAAAAGCCAATTTATTAACGATTTGGTTTTAACAGTAAGACAATTGTTGGATCTCCCAGAACCGGAAGATCCGACTCCCAGAGACAGAAATCTTTTTAAGAAAGCCAAAAGAAGGGCTAGTTGTTTTCCCCCTTCTGTAGAACTTGGAGATATCGCAGAAGGAGCCTGAAAACAGCCGGAGAAAAGGTTCTCTTTTCCCAAAGGTTCTCTTTCCTGTATCCATTGCAGGAAGAGGATGTGGTTCGCTGGGAGAGCATTCCAAAAGTGGATATTCCTATAGCCCGATTGGCCAAGCACGCTTTACTCCCAGCCCCAGGTTCTGCATCCCTACAGGATGTCAATCACCGCAGACTGGAATGCCAGCTAAAATCTATATTTGCGGGTTCTTCCTCTAGGCCCACATTTGCGTCTGCTTGGGTTGCTAGAGCCATGGAAGCATGGGCAGACCAGCTGGCAGAGGCATTACAGGACTCTTGATTTACTTCCCCTGGCTTTGCATTTGAAGGAGGCATCGGGGTACCTGTATAAGGCGGCCCAGTATACAGCGGCTGTATCCTCTTCTATTCAGGCTGCATCTATCTCAGCAAGAAGAAGTTATGGCTGAAATCATGGGAAGGAGATGCGGAATCAAAAAAGTCAGTGGAAACCATTCCTTTTTCAGCGGCAGGTTTGTTCGACCCGGAATTGGATACCCTGATCTCTCAGGCAACCGGGGGCAAAAGCACTTCCTTGCCAGTATTCCCTAGCAGGAGCCGGAACCCTCGGGTCAGCTCTTTTTCGTCAGCCTTTTTTGGGGACCTCCTTTCCTAAAGGACAGTCCTTTAGAAGCAGACAGCCCAATTCTCGAGGCTCCTCTGCCAGGGGGAGATCCTCGTTTGCAGCTAGGCGCCAGGCCTCCATGTCCCAGGAGAAGCCTGCGTCATGACGACCACTCTGTTCTGCAGGGGGCGCCAGTGGGGGGACGTCTGTCTTTGTTTCAGGAACAGTGGGCAGCGTCCTCCCAAGATTCTTGGATTTGGGGTATTATATCAGAGGGGTACAGGATAGACCTGATTGGCCCCGCTCCACATCGTTTCTTCCAAACTCCGCTACCCCGAGATCCATCAAGAAGGCAGGCTATACAGGATTGGGTCGCCTTTCTTCTTTTTCAAAAGGTTATCTGCAGGGTTCCAGATTACCAGAAAGGGCAGGGGTTTTATTCAAACCTGTTTCTGGTCAAGAAGCCGGACGGCTCCTTTCGCCCCATCCTAAATTTAAAGGGCCTCAATGTGCACTTAAAGGTGGACAAATTTTGTATGGAATCCCTGAGGTCGGTGATAAACGGCTTAGAGAAGGATCAGTTTATGGCGTCCATAGACATAAAGGACGCATACCTCCATATTCCCATATGGATTCACCATCAGTCTCTTCTAAGATTCTCGGTGAGATCCTGCCACTATCTGTTTCGGGCCCTCCCCTTCGGCCTCTCAACAGCGCCGAGGGTTTTCACGAAGGTTATGGCAGCATGTCTTCACCTTCAGGGAGTTCAGGTCGTGCCTTATTTGGACGATCTGCTCATCAAATCCTCCTCAGTAGATTGCTTACGTCATCACTTGTCCCTCACCTTAGTGGTCCTCGAGGGCCACGGATGGCTGATCAATTTAAAGAAATCCCAGACCTGTCGAGAAGGTTGCTTCAATTCAGAGCATAACAACTCCGGTCTTGTCTTCCCCCAGCCCCTCAATGCACTTGTACATGCAGCTGCTGGGAAAGATGATGGCCTCCTTCGAGACCATCCCCTTTGGTCGAGCCCATTCTCGTTGTTTCCAGTGGGATCTGTTGACAAAATGGTCAGGATCCCACCTTCTACATATAGGCGACAGTAGGACCCCAGGGGGGGGCGGTTTGTGGGGATTGTGATGCTGGTGAGCGAGCCTCAGGTGGTGCGCTCTCTCAGATTGAGAAACCTGCGTTGACAACTGCGCTGGGGTGGTTTGTAGCAGCACTGGTTCAGCTACTTGCCCTTAGATGCCTACGCTGGCTGCGTTTGTCATGCCAACTCCAGATGTACCAGTGACCCCTCCAACAGCAGATGACACTTCACCGGCTACAGAGGGTGTCTGGACAGTTCCTTCTCTTGGTCCCCAGGGGCAGTCCCAGGCCTTAGACTTAATAGACTTGGACAACACAAAAGCGCCTGAACCCGGACTAAGTGGCGGAAGAAGTGGGTAGCCTGTTTCACGCCTTCCGCTGACCTGAAAGATCTTGAGTCAGCATGGAAACTGCCGGATAGAATATTTGGGATACCGTTCCAATCTTCTAGCCGCTATCCTTTTACAGGTGGATGAAATGGCTCGGAGGAAATAAGTGCCTAAGGTGGATACACCAGTAGCATGTTTGGCACGAGATACCACTCTCCCTGGCTCGGCTGCACAGAAGGGTGGCACTGGCTTTTTGAAGTCAATTAACGTGGCGTCAGGCTTAGGCCTAAGCAATATTCCACTTGGTTGGCTTAAGAGATGGCGACCTGGTCAGACCAGCTCGCAGATGGTATGTAGGATTCTGACTTGCTTCCTCTGGCACTGCATCTGAAGGAAGCCTCAGGGTACCTCTTAACGCAGCCTCCATTTCTTCCCTCGTCTCTGCATCTGCTGTAGCAGCCAGGAGGACTCTATGGTTATGTTCCTGGGACTCAAAGAAGTCCTTGAAATCTCTTCCTTCTGCGGACTCTGTTCTTTTTGGTCTGGAACTGGATGACCTGATGCGTCAGGCCCTGGGAGGTAAGAGCACCTTCCTCTCTCTCTTAATGCTCACAAACCACAAGGATCTCATCAGCCATTTTGATGTGGCTCTACCACCCGTAGACAGTCTTAAAAAGGTAAGCACCTTGTGTCCATAGGTCACTCTCAGAGGGGCAGGTCCTCCTATTCCACGAAACATCCAGACAAGCCTGACGGGGATCATCAACACCTCGCAAGAATGGAAGGGTGCCTGCAGCTCCGGGATCAATGGGCAGCTTCCTCTCAAGATCAGTTTTTTACTGGGGTCGTGCAACAGGGTTACATGATATAATGATGGGTCGCCGCCCCACCCCCGCAGTCATCGTTTCTTCAACTCCATGCTTCCACATGTCAAAGTGAAAAGGTTATCTATGCTTCAGTCGATTGATTTGCTTTTTCCGTGGGTGTTATCTACCAGGTGCCAGCGGGGCCAAGATTTATATTCAAACCTCTTCTTGATTCCCAAGCTGGACGGCTCCTTTCTCTCCATTCTCAACATGAAGGCCCTAAATCTATATATCCGGGTGGACAGGTTTCATGTGGAGTCCTTGAGGTCAGTTATCAATGAGTTTGAACCCAATGAGTTCCTGGCTCCATCAACATCCTCTCTGCTCCTCTCCTCGTGCCTACCTGGGAGGGGCATCAGTCACTGCTCAGAATTTCAGTGGCGGACTAATTCCACAGCGCTGTACAGAGAACTCAATTGTATCAGTCCCTGTCCCACTGGAGCTTACAGTCTAAATCCCCCTAACATACATAGGATATATATACATATACATATACACACAGACACACATACACACAGAACTTCCAAGAGTCCCAGTTGGTTTCCTGTAAGCGGATGGCGTTCCTCAGCCTTACCTTGGACACCAGAGCGCAGATGGTATACATCAATGTGTGCTCTCTGCAGGCCGTGGTGAGGGAGGGTCTTGGGCACGAGTCATCCTTCCATGGTCTCCACCTTCACAACACTCCCATAAAGTCTGTTCCATTCTCAAACATTTCAGTGGCACCTCCCGTCCAAATAGTCAGGGTCCCACCTCCAGCTGCCTCCTAGACGCTCCGGTTGTCTCCCACAACATGTATCTCTGTTGGTGGAGGATCACTTCCTGGATGCCAGTCCTTCCACTTCAGTAATCCTCTCTTCAATGGGAAAGGAAGTCTGCTGTGCGTAGAAAAAAAATCCCTCCTAACAATTTTCAAATATATTCCTTCTTCATATGTATTTTTATTTTAGGTCTAATGTATATGTATAGCGTCGGGTTTTTCATTAACACCATTCTCTTATTACAGGCTTCGTAATTCCCAGCCATGTGACGGAGGAGATGCTCTGGGAGTGCAAGCAGCTGGGGGCACATTCCCCGGCCACTCTGCTCACTACACTTATGTTCTTTAACACAAAGTAAGTAACAAACACAAAAGTAATTTACAAACAGCATTACGGGATTAGAAATTCACAGGACGACCTCATCTTGCAGTAATTTATATCCGTTTTCTCCCCAGAAAATTGTGCCAGCCGGGTTGCATTAAGAAGTAGCCAGGTGGGGGCAATGTAATACTTTGCAATAATATTGAATAGTGTTGTAGGTTGTTGCCCCCACCTGCTAGGACTGGTCAGACTGGTGGTCAGTGGTCTAACACACTGCTGGCTGCAGTGCTCACATAGTGCCTGGTAAAACGGGAGAAACAATGGTTTATTCTAATATGATTCTTGGGCTCGAAGAGCCGGGTGGAGCACCAGGGAATAGGTACTGGGGAAAACTATTTACTGAAGCTTAAACCAAAATTAAGAAATAATAAAAAATAAGTGGTTCATACATATGAATGAAGGAATTAGGATATGACCATGAAGTACATCAGATTGGCCTTTGCAGGCTGCCACAATGATTTTACTTCAATCTGTTGGTAATGTGCTGTGTACACAGACTGCAAAGATATGATACCCTAAATGCTCTTTTGACTCTGCAACATTATTTGTAGGGTGGATTCTTATGAATATATGGTAGCTTGTAGTGAGCAATTTCCAAATGTTCTTAATCCATTGAGTTATTCAGAGGAATGGTGGTAGTTTTAGCTCACCATCCTCTATAATGTATCCTTAAAAGTGTGGGTATATGTCTGTTTTGAAAGTCTTAACTGATCCTTCTACAAAATAAATATTTTGTAACAAAAAAAACTACACAAAACAAACACACGTATTATCCCATGGCCTAAATGGTCAGCAGGTGACTTTTATTTAATAGCTAAATGCAGATACCTTGAACAGTGATTTGGGCAACTTCAGTCTAGAATATCTGAAAGGTTTATTAAATTTTCCTGAACATTTCTTTTAAATGTAAGCCCCCACTTCATAAAACAAAAAGTTCATGGTCAAAAACGATACATCCTCTGTATTGTAAATGAGACTTTCTAGTTACTCAAAGCCGTCTGTTTGGACCAGGAACAAAGAACTATGGGAGTCCATAGCTTTTAGATGGATAGCTCAATCCTCCTCTTAGTGTAATAAATTAACGGCATGCTCCCATCTTAAAAAGTATGGGAGCATTCAGGAATTGGCTGCTCCTACAAAAAACTGGATTTTGGGTGTTAAGGAAGGGGGGGGGGGGATATTATTGTACATTGTCTCAATCTGTTCATATAGTGCATTCATGTGATTTAAGGTTTTCATTTATGTGATTTGCAGCTATATAATAATACTTAGTGGTTATTCATGTCCCACATCCCTGTGATCTTACTGCACGATGTGCTATTGAATAATTACCTTTAAAACTAAAACAAAAGATAAAAACGTTGCTGGCTCCGCTCTTCTGAGTATCACAGGGTATATTCAGTGACTCTGTCTTGCTGTCGCCTTTTTGTTTTTTAGCTTTTTAATTTTTTTTTTATTACTTTTATTTTTCTTCCTACCAGGTATTTTTTGTTGAAGACAGTTGACCAGCACATGAGATTGGCTTTCTCCAAGGTCCTGAGACAAACTAAGAAGAATCCTTCTAACCCAAAGGACAAGAGCACGAGCATCCGGTACCTGAAGGCGCACGGAATCCACCAGGCAGGACAGCAGAAAGGTAACGCGTGTACCGGGGACGTCCTGGGTCCTGATTCTCCTCTCTTATATACTGATCATGTCCCTTTTACATCTTGCAGGTTTTCCAGTTACAGACGACATGTATGCAGAGCAAACCGAGAACCCAGAAAACCCGTTACGATGCCCCATTAAACTTTATGATTTCTACCTCTTCAAATGGTACAAGATTTACTGCTGTACCACAGACTGCCCTGGTGGCTGTGGTCCTAGATCAGTCCTTCTAGTCTGAGCTAAACAGATATCGTTATCAGAGTTGGGTGAAGTGCAGTTTGGTTTTTGCCGCGATTTGGATGAATTTTGACTCCCATGTTATAAATTCCTACTATAATACAATAAGAGTATTAACCTCCCAGGACCATTACTGGCAGTGTCGGTGCTCTTTTTAATGAGCCCTGCGCCAATCCTGTGTAGCTATGCCGCTGCTTCAGGTGGTGCGAGCACCTTGTCGGTGGGGGATCTAGAAACGTCTGGTGGACAGGAATACACAAATATATATGCAGCTATTCTGTATACAGGAATAGCCAGGAAAGGCCACTTAATACCGGTTAGCTCGCTTGTGTCAGCATAGACTATTAGGTGACAGACCCTTTGTAGCCGGAATTTACAGCATTCAAAATAAATTACACATTAAAGATTATTTGCTCAGTTTAGAGCCATTTGGAATGACTTAAAAATGCACCCTAGGGAAAAAAAAAAGCAAATATATATATATTTGCTTTTTTCCTTTGTCTTCACTACACTGCCTGTGGCCAAATGACTTTCAGATGCCTTTTTGGCCCCTTAGTAAGTAGAAATAGGAGAAAACACAAGATGATAAAGCCGAATAATCACCAATCTTATTCATGTAGCTAAAGCTCTAAAAGTATGAGTACTTTTTAATTTTTTTATTTTTGTATTTTATTTTTCATTTCCATGTAAAATGAAAGTATATTAATGACGGTATATCCTGTGCAATGTATTTTGTATTGTTTTTTCTTTCGGCTGCGATTCCTCCTTTCATTATGTTGGGATACGTGTGGTCTATTGAAAGAATTTTCTATTGTGAAAACGCGATAGATAGATAGATATAGTGTGTGTCGGCGGTTCCCAAAGTGTGCGCCGAGGCTCCCAGGGGTGCCGCGGCGCTGTCACTGGGGTGCCACGGGGCAGCCCAAAAAAAAAGAAAGAAAACAGAAACTTACCAATCCGCGCGGCGCCGGGACCCAGCAGCCTCCTCTCTCACTGCGGGAGTGAGGAGGCTGCTGGGTCCCGGTGCCGCGCAGATTGGTAAGTTTCTGTTTTCTTTCTTTTTTTTCTTTTGCCTGGCGCGGGGCAGAGGGAGGGGGACAGAGAGCAGAGGAGGAGGGCAGATGGCAGAGGAGGAGGCAGTGGCGGATCCAGGGTGGGGGCGATAGCCTTTCCTAGCAGGGGCTTGCTGCCGGCAGCTGCACACTATGTGCAGGTCCGTTCAGCAGTGACAGGTAGGGACAGTGTGCTGCCTGGCTGCTCTGATTGTGTTTTAAACACAATCAGAGCATCCTGGCAGCACACTGTCCCTGCCTGTCACTGCTGAACGGACCTGCACATAGTGTGCAGCCGCCGGCAGCCTCAGATGACAAAAAGGGGATGGGGCCTAAATCGCCCCCCCCCTACATCGCCCCGGGTACAAATATTCTCTAGATCCGCCCCTGGGAGGAGGACAGAGAGCAGAGGAGGAGGGCAGAGGGCAGAGGAGGACGGAGGGCGGAGGAGGAGGGGGACAGAGGGCGGGGGAGGAGGAGGGCGGAGGAGGAGGGCAGAGGAGGAGGCAACGTGAGAGAGGGCAGTGTGCCCCCTCTGCATCCAGGCACACTGCCCCCTCTGCATCCAGGCAGTGTGCCTGGATGCAGAGGGTCATTTTTGCATACAACTAAATAAGTATTTCTGTCGTGACCTAAATATTTATTACAACTTTTTGACCCAACTACCTCTAAAACAGGACTGTTCAGTAATTATTTTGGAGGGGTCCCTTGAAAAAATTTGGAGACTTTAAGGGTGCCGCAAACTGCAAAAGTTTAGTAACCACTGGTGTGTGTAATGACACTGCCCCCTACTGGTTAAACAGCAATGTTGATTTGTTTGGAGTATGTATCAATGACACATTTAAACGTGTAGTTCTCTGTTGCTAAGGATGATTGGGACATGCCCTCTAGTCTTAGATCACTAAACCTACTATGTAAATTCCATTATATAAAAGATTTACAAACAACATTCACAGTGTATATAAATAAATGTGCCCTGACAGAACTGTATATATTGTATTTACATTTACCGTGCGGTGAAGTGTGAGCTCCTGTTTGGTTATTTATTGTGAATGTGGCCCTTGTACTCTGCGCCAGGAGCCGTCCTAATCCTCTGTATTGTGCCCTTTTATTTGCAGCCCACAGAGCGTGAAAGGTCGAAACGACACATTTTATCTGACCCCGGAGCCCGTGGTGGCCCCCAACAGCCCAATCTGGTACTCCACCCAGCCAATCAGCAGAGAGCAGATGGAACAGATGCTGACCCGAATTCTGATTATCCGAGAGATCCAGGAAGCCATCGTGGTCGCCAATGCCACCAATATGCACTAAACCACCCGTGGAGGGAATGTGACCGAATGACAGACATGTACAGACTTTTACACTAAAAGAAGATGCCTACATTTTTTTTTTTTCTGTTTACTTTTTTTTTCTTTATTTTTTTTTTTATTGGTGTAGTGATGAAGCCCTTTTAGGCTTCTTCTGTTTAAAATAAAGTATAAGACAAAAAGATTCAGATGTGCATCTTAAACTATAAAAAAATGTATCATCCAGTATTCAGAGATCCACGTTGTAGAAGTATCTGGCCAGAAAGCCGCCTCCTCTCTATATGATCAGGCCGGGGGCCCCGGAGCCCGGCCATTGTTGGGGGGAACGAGCATTTTGTAGACAGAATACATTGTGTCTTCCTATGTTCTGTAGGGTAAGCAGATGGACATTTTGTGGAAGGAGTTGCCTACTTTCTTGCCTATTCTATATAAAGACTTGTATTCTGTTTTCGCTAGCAGGGAAAACTGTTTAACTTTTATATTATGAAGTGTATACAAATATTTCTGAGGGTAAAAAAAAAAAAAAAATTCTCACGTACGCCTAAATATATCCACTTTTCCTCCGGCCCAAGTAACTAGGCCTTAAACCTGCAGGAATATGAGCCTTTGTAAATTTATTGTAAAATAATCTTGTGTATCTGCAGATATATCCATATTTCTCCATTTTTGTTCTTAATGCTTTGTTTTATTAAGAATGACAAGCATGTCTCTTTCTAACATGCCACTGAGCTGTGTGTTTTATTTCAGGTCTGTGTATTCTTGAGATTTGGTGTCTTTGGGCAGCAGCCAATAACAACCTCCTCCTCCCCCCCCCCCCAAAAAAAAATTAATAATAAACTGTTTTCTTGGTCGTGTCCTGAAAGAACCCAGAGGGACCGTTCTAAGCAAACGGGAAGATGTTTATTAAGCCTGGTGCCAAGGGAAAATGTGCTAGAACTCCTAACAGCCAATCGGGTGTCTTGCTTTTATTTTCTAAATTGCACTGGAAACATGACGCTGGTCAGCGGCTGCTTTGGGGTGTAGGACCTGCTTTGATGTCCCTACTAATCTTTAATTAGATATTGCCTTTATTGTTTCCCTTGTTCTGAAGAGAGAACTCAAATATTGGTTCAAAGACAGTAACCTGTAAACGTATTTTTGTGAGGGGGAGCTGAGAGGGGCAGCCGGTCATCCCTTTCCTGTACTAATAATGCCTTATTCAGTGTCCCTATATAAGGTGTGTATATATACACTATTTATCCAACACATCATGCTGTTCTGTTTTGATCTAGACCCTCATTTGGGAACTATCGTTGTTTGTTTATTGATAAACCATTTACACAGAGTGGCAGAAGGAATGCACACGTGGAAGGAAAGCAATCCATGTGAGACATTTTATTAATATTTATATAGCGCCAGCATAGGCTGTAGCGCTTTCCACTTGCAAAGTGGGACAATGGAGTTTTGAGGCATTGGCTGGTTTCTAGCAGTTTATCCAATATTTAATCTATGAATTCCCCAGGGACAGGTGCCATCACTAAGACACGACACCTATAGTATAACTTTTTATTTAACAGATTTAGGACACAAACGCCAATAAAGAACAGACTGGTACAGAACACTTTCAAAATTGTATGAAAAGTGATGTAGCAAAATCTATTTCTGAGTATTAAATTCAGGTATAGAAACCATGTTTATCAAGAGAACCTACAAGGGGGAGGATGGCTGAGGTTGGTCATCTACCCCCTGGGCCTCTCCCATAGTCGGGTACATTTGGCTGGGTCACCTGCATTTTTTAATTTAAAAATTTTCCTAAAAGACTGCTGAGTCGACTCTGATCCCCCTGGGCTTAAATTTGCCAGCCCTCCCCTGACCATCATGGTTCATGTTATGTTAGTCTGTATTATGTGCAGAGATCAGTTTAGGAGATGCCCTTTGATTAATCTTTATTTAAAATATGACTTTGATTAATAATGAGCCTTCAAATATATATCTAGTACTCGTGAGGATAGTTGTTCTAGAATAGCCAAGGGGCGAATACCTGATTAAATGTGTGATCTCTATCTGGCAGATGGTAAGTAATCTTTTCCATGCATCATATGTGAGTTATTTTGCTTTTCCACATGAATGTGTACATGACACACGGGTGTTCTGTCTCCCAAATGTGTTCTAAAGGAGCCATAGAAATTCCAATCAACCGTAAGTCACTCATTGATTTCACATCTGTATCCTCCAAACTTGTTCGTTGTGTAATGTTGTCTGGTGTGGAGTTTGGGTCACAAATAACGAATTGATGCACAAAAAATACAAGTTATTCATAAAAAAAATAGGTTTATACTGGGCCAGTGCTATAGGCTATGGTAGAAGGGGGCCGTGAATGACATCTGTCATCAAGGCAATTATAAATAATCTTGTTGGTCCAGCCATTGTAGATTTTCTATTTACTAAGGAGTGAAGATATCCATTTGTTGCATAATCGTATCAACCTTTATTTCCTAGGATTATATGAATCAAAGTGCTTAAATGTTACCTCTAAAACGCTGCACTAAGTATTACCCAGAGTGCAACCTGTCTTCTACGTTGAGGGCAAATGAAGCTGTAGAGGACAAAGAATTAGCCCTGCTCTATAGGAAGTTCTACGTAGAATGTGGGATAGCAGCACAGCCTGCAGGTAACTATTCTGTAGGCTAAATCGAAATGCGTTGAGCCTCTGTGTATTAGGAGCTAGTAACATTAGTGAGGTACGAGGCTCTGTTGTGTGTGGTCACAAGTTCTTTGTCAATTGAAAGGCTAAATATTGGGATGTGTAGTGGTGAGTTGAACACCTGCCTGCTACAGATAGAATACAAATGGATTTATAATACAAATGGTCGTGCTGGTGTAAATAGTTACAGTACCATAAGGCTATAGAAGAGATTTATAGTTCTTTTATATTTCCAGGTTCTCTTGGGTTTTCTTATAAATTTGTTGCCATTGTTCCTGATGAAGCTTGCAGTTTGTAGACAGAACTCCTGTCGGATACACCTCTCTACTAGATACCACACCCGGGACAGTCCAGATCATGTGACTTCAGTGCTCCCACTGTGCACTTACTGGTTTGTTTGTATTAAACCCTTCTGCCATATAGAGTCAGTATTTATAGGGGGGAATTCAATTGGCAGTAACGCGGCCTACGCACCATTACCGGTATTACGGTAATAGTGTGCGTTATTACTGTTAATGCGGTAATCTTTAACACTGGTGTTTGCAGCTCAGGGAGTCGCGAGCAGAAATCAGGGTTAAAATTACTGCATCAATGGTTATAGATTTAGCGCCACGTTATTTGCGGCAGAATTTAATTCCCCCCATAGTTTCTACTGCGCTACTTTACTGTGTTATATCATTCACTACATACAATGGTATCGGTGTCTTCGCTCTCTACATTAACCAACGCACCAACCATCAGTTCTATTACAGGAATTACCTGGTACTTAGATTGCACTGGTTTATATATCGGAGTACACCGTAGTAGGATTTCTTATTTATCAGATAGACAAATTTAGGAATTATATATTTATACTCTGGAGTATTTAGTACTATGTTCTAGTTATTTTGTATCAATATTTTTTTCTACCATTGTGATACATGCCAATGATTTTTAAAAAGGTTTTGGGAATAAGTTTTTGACACTGACTGGTCTGGACACGGACAGTTTATATATTTACTTTCACCTTGTCTGACCATTGTCTGTGGGCTTCTTCAAAATTATCTGTGAGCTTAATTCGTTTTCAAGCATTTATTAATCGTGTAGTTTTTGTGCAGATTAAATAAACATTTTTTTTTCAGTAGTATTTTTGAGTGAAGCTTATAGCTACAAATCCAAACGGCTTGCTGGAAATTGTAGTTCCACAGCAACTAAAGGGCCATAGTTTACATCTGCAGTATCCGTTCCAAGAGTCTTTTAGACTTTATAGAGCAGTGATGGCTAACCTGTTACACTCCACGTGTTGTGAAACTACAAACCCCAGCATGCTTTGCCAGTTATCAGCTAGTTATCTACTGGCAAAGCATGCTGGGGCTTGTAGTTTCACAACACCTGGAGTGTCACAGGTTAGCCATTACTGTTATAGAGGTTACTCAACTGTCTGGTGGTCACATTGAATGGAATTTCGGGATAGACTTTGTTTTAACCTCATCCTTTTATCAAGGTTCTAAATCTGGTCTATCCTGTCTGTTGGTTTACTGACGGCCTGAAAGATATGCTCTGTTTTCGTGTATTTAGCAAAGCTTAACAGAACATATCATAGGCTGTGACTGGTGCCTGCTATATGTGCAATATTATCTTTTTGTTTCCTAAAATGAAAATGTTTTAATATTTTGTGGATGCAATTTTTTTTATATATATATTTGGATTTTAATTAATGGGTTAAGGGTACTGAATAAAAAAAATACAAAAAATGGGAGGCTAGGGGTACAGATCTTGAATGGATATTAAAGACCTACGTCATAAATCAGTATAGAGGGAAGTACAGTAACTGAACGGAGAAGACGTATAATAAATGTAAAAAGCATCAATGATAGTGGCTATGGGGAGGGTAGAGAGGGCGAGGACCAGGGGCTATGGACCAGGAACCATTTCAGCAGCATTTAATGCAGGGTGCAGCCAACTACAGTCTGGACACTGCCAAAATAAATAACATTGGAAGGTAAAGGAAGAGTCTAGACCAGGTCTGGTTAACCTGTGGTTCTCCTGGTGTTGTGAAACTACAACCCCCAGCATGCTTTGCCAGTAGATATCCAGCCAATAGCTGGCAGGGCATGCTGGGACTTGTAGTTTCACAACAGCTGGAGAGCCCCAGGTTGGTCTAGAAGATGAACCATTAAGCAGGAAAGGGCCAGGACAATGTGTCATTAAATTAGCTACAAGCACATACTTACCAACACTTTACAAATATCTCTCTGCCAAAACTGCACATAAAGCATATAACAGCCTAGAGGGACATTCAGCAATAGCCCTGATACTAAGAATAGATTGTAATAAATACATTAAATATATAAAGAGGAGGTGTGATGCTTTCTGCAAAACAGGGACAACATTTCCAGGGTGACATCCGGGCAGTTACCCAGAGGGAGGTAGATGGGGTAGACAGTCTCTGGATGTGTGTGGTACTACAAGTCCCAGGCTGCCCTGCCAGACAGCGCAGTGAGTTAGTTACAAAGGGTCACACGTGCGGCGGCGCCAGGAGATGAAGTCACCCGGGGGTGGCGCCCGGGTGCCCTTTAAATCCCAGCAGCGCCGGGCGGGCTGGTCTCTTGTCACTGCGGGAGGAGGAGGAGGGAGACCTCGTGTCCTGCAGATGGCTGATTACCTGATCAGCGGGGGGACCTGCTATGTCCCGGATGATGGGCTCGCAGCACAGCAGCTCTTCGGGGCCGGAGATGGACTCACCTACAAGTGAGTGTGACCCTGAGTGCCCCTTACTCCATCCCCCTGGGCTCAGGCCGAGCAAAGGGTTAAATCCATGTCCCTGCTGGGCTGGCCTAGCACCCCCGGGTTATAGCGCCCCCTAGGTGTGGTGGTCATGTTAGACCCAGCAAGAGCTGTGATGGTACCACAAGTCCCAGGCTGCCCAGGCAGTCTCTGGGATTTGTAGTTCCACACTTGGAGTCAGATTGGGGGTCAACCCCCAGTCATCTCCCCTACATAATCAATAGCTCATGGGCTGGGGGGCATCTGCCCCATAGTGGGCTACATTGTGCTGGGTCACTGGGCCACCTTCATTTTTTTAACTTTAAAATAGCCTACTGAATTGAATCTGGCCCCCTTGGCCACAGTTTGCCAGCTCTCCACTATCCATATTAATGTGTGTCTGGCTCCATATATTATATATTATTATTAATGATTCCTATAGTTGGGTCAAGGGAAAGACTTTAAATAAAACCAGAAACAACTTTTTTTTTTTTTAAGCTCAAAACACAGTATAATCATCAGTCCCACAGGTCAGTGTATCTGGTTTAGATGGTTCTAATAACCAATAGGTGTCCTCCTACAGAATTGGGAATAGGTCGGCAGTGTAATCCTTATGATGTAAGGGAGGATCCCTCTAATATATGTATCACGTTGTAATTTATGTATTCTGGAAAGAACCCTGGATTAGAAAGATTTAGGGGTATATTTACTAAACTGGGTTTGAAAAAGTGGAGATGTTGCCTATAGCAACCTATCAGATTATAGCTGTCGTTTTGTGGAATGTACTAAATAAATGATAATTATATTGTGATTGGTTGCTATAGGCAACATCTCCACTTTTTCAAACTCGCAGTTTAGTAAATTTACCCCTTAAACTACTTTCTCTATCCCATTGTTGACAGATAAATGTCCCCAGAAATAGTTTAACCAGAGTTCATGTTGGCCTGTAGTCTTGTTCAACACTTATTCTTCCTTTTTTATAAGAAGTTGTCACTTATTAGGTCACTTTATAATTGTTGCCCACTGTTCGTTTAGAACCTGTGTTGCAGACTATAGATGTACCGAGACTTGCTCTTAAAAGAAGAGAAATACTACTGTGCAATTTGTGATTATTTAGAATACAGTCCATAGAGGGACATTGTCCTAGATCAAATCAAAACAAAAAATAGTGTTTGGTAAATGATGTCTCTGGTAGACAATACTAGTAGCCGGCTTGGAGTGTGTCCTAACCCTCTGGTTCCCCAAAATTACAAGTTATGTGCTGGCAGTACACTTGTAGACGCTGTCTTGTGACTTCTAGTCTGACTATCGCTTTAAATTGGTTATTGTTGGCAATTATGGCAACAAGATGCCTCCTTTCTGATAGAGTGACGCAGTTAGTTCAGAATTCAAAATCTGTAGGATGCTTGGGGTGTAGAACCTGGTTTTAGTATTGGCAAAGATTGGGTGCAGTCTGATCTTCCCTACAACATCCCAACAAGAAATTGGGGTTTGTAAAGTTGAGGCCCATAACCACCGTTTTGTATTACCATGTTTTAGTTTTCTGTTCATCCGTGTGGGGCGGTAGTCATTATCCTGTAGCTAATCAGATAATTGGAATGTTCACAGCAGCACAAAGTATTTCAGAAGATGAGTGCTGATCATGTGGGAGCCCGTCCATTCATGTGATTGTCATTGAGGATAGGGCTCCATGTGACGGGGGCAGTGACATGATGTGAGGAGTGGAATGGAGGCAGCAGGAAGCCACAGACTGAGAGATATATAGCAGAATGAGCAGGGTCCCCCAGCAGCATAGAGTATATCGGGAGATTAGTGATGTGTTAGTGAGGACAGGGCTGCATGTGACAGGGGCAGTGACATGATGTGAGGAGGGGAATGGAGGCAGCAGGAAGCCACAGACTGAGAGATATATAGCAGAAGGAGCAGGGTCCCCCAGCAGCATAGAGTATATCGGGAGATTAGTGATGTGTTAGTGAGGACAGGGCATGGTGTGAGGAGGGGAATGGAGGCAGCAAGAAGCCATACACAAAGTTATATAGTGGAAGGAGCAGAAGTTCAGAGTTGTGATGTTTCCTGTCACACTGATTGTGGTGTCAAACGAATCTTCATATGAAATAAAGTTCTACTTATTTAATCAGGTTTCCTACATTTACCGTGGAAACCGTATGTAAATAGTTCTTGTTGTTGCTGTGACTCCGCGTGCTCCCTCCTGGCAGAAACAATATACCGCCTTTCGCTGCCCTGTGTTTATCTTTCAGAGTAACTTGAATCCACACGTGTTGCATGATTCCATGTAACCTCTGTATTTTTATGTGCACTAAAAACAACAACGCCATGACACAAACTCTAAACTTGTCCTTCCAGGGAGTTATCATTGTGTTTTTATTTTGAGCGCCCCTCTGGCAGAACGAATAGTCCCCGTTGTCTGGTCACATTATATAGATATTCCCCTTGTAGGAGAGAGACTCTGTGCATGGCTCACGTTGCATTTACACTGCAGCATCTGCAGTAATGGGAGACGTAGCTGAAGCTGCAGCCATTTTCTTGTAGTCTTCAGGTCACTGATACTGTAGTCTTGATTTGCTTGTATTAATTTATGATGTAGTCTAATAGGGAATCTACAAAGTCATGACACCTTAGTCTTTCCCCAATATATACATTCCATAGGACTCTGGGAATTGGACCCATATTGGGGGGGGGCTAGAAATACGGCCTTAATATTGCAATTTTTGTATCTGTAGACTAATGAGACATTGAGGCTCATATGATTATTTAAATCTGCCTTTGAATATATAATTTTGCTTTGCGTCTTTGGTCTGGTAATCAATGTAATACAGCTAAGTGACACAGGAGGAGATATGGAGCTGATCTATATCTCCCATAGAATCTTATTGTCCTCACAAGTCACGAGAACCACGCTGGTCCATGTGTCTGGCATCCTTCTGTGCTGCATTAAATCCAATGTTTCAGAAATTAGGGTAATTAGCCTCGAGGTGGTTTATTTAGATGCTAAGGATTAAAGACAAGTCTTGTGAATGCCTAATACAGATTAATGAATGTTAGATTTGTGCAAATCTACTATCCAAACACGGTATATTACATGCCTAGAAAATTGTTTAAAATTGGTTTTGGACAAGATACCTTTATGAAGTATGCGGAATAGAAGAGTTTACAGGGTTTTATGTGTGAGATGGAGGAATGATGATAACGTCTAGAGAACAGTTTATTGTTGTTTTTGTACTAAAGTATTTTCGGAATTACATATACTGTATCTGTCTACTTTTGTATCATGACTATTTTTTATTTGTCGCCGGGAGATCTCAGTTTGAATTTTTGTCTCTGTTATTTTGGTGCAAATGTCGTGGTTTTAGTGCAAGAAATATTATACATTGCAACTTGGTTCATTGCTGCAACTCAATGGGCCGTTATTGATGGCTCCTAGTTTCTGTTAATTTTTTTTTCTTTAAAAAATTGAAATGTAGTGTTTGGCGCTAGATGTATAGGTGCTTTATTGCCCCTTTATTATGGCATTTGATGGCTCTGTCTTTGTGTACTTACACCCTTTATTCAGTTTTATACATTCCTCCCCTTTTTTTTTTCCATTGTGTACCCCACTTTTTACTGCTTTTTTTTTTTTTTTTTTTTTTTTTTAGCGTATAAAGAAATCAGAGGGGCTGTTAAACATTTACAGAATAAGGGGTTATTAGGTTACACACGTCATACATAAGTAGTATGTGAGCCGAGAGACCATAAAATACAAGCGTTGCTAATACACCATGAAATGTCGTAGAGTGGAGAAGAATGGATACCTTATCCCTGGCACTGAGGATATAAATGTATTCACTGTCCCTAAGACTGCTGTGTTTAGGTAATTCATAAGTCTACAACATCCAAAATTTTATATATATATATATATATATATATATATATATATATATATATATATATATATATATATATATATAAATAATTTCGTATGTATTACATTCTATTTACATTGTGTTGTGCAGATGGATAAAAGGCTGTCTGTAATGCACTATAATGGGATTACTGACAGGAAGTCTGCTGTGCGCATAGGTAAACATTCCCCCACTCTCATGATCATAACTTCTCTCAAACACTGTGACTTTAGATACACTCCAGAAAGTTTTACTTGTATACTTCTGACTGTTAGAGGTTCTTTTATGGAACGCAGTTTGTATTTAAGGGGTTTTTTTTGGTCCTTTAAGTGGACCGTCTGTCTCTGGCACCTGGAGGATGTGGGTCTGTGTAATGATGACATTTTGTTTACATGCAGAAATAATTCCTATGCAGTGCACACGTGATCGCTGAACTGTACAAGTGTCCTGTAAATTATATTGTTAGAATTAGACAGATGTGACCTCAAATTAGTATTTATTACTAATGTTCTACCGTTAAAAATTTTACAAAGTTGTGTGTTTTTGGGGGTTTTTTTTGGGTTTTTTTTTTATTTTTTTATTTTTTTTACCTCAGACCTGTAAAATGAATAATGATCACTAAGTTTTGGCAACCCTTGGTCCTAGATATTTTGGGGTCTCTCCCAGCTGTTACCTCCAATATTGATAGATGGGACTTGCTCAGGTATCTGTAATATGACAACCTCGTACGTTTAAGCTAAATACTTATGCATTGTAGGACCCCCTGTATCAAATAATTGTTTTGCATACACTGTAAATGCAGCGTTTGGAAACGATACACAATTACTAAACTGTTGTTCAGAAAAATAAAATGTATTTTTTTTTTATTTTTTTTTTTATTTTTAAATGTTTCTGACCTTTTCGGATGCCGAAACAAGATCAACTTTATATTTTTAGAGGTAAACAGACAATAATGGCCGGCGTGTCTAGTGTAAGACCATATTAACGGCTTTATTTCTGTAATTAACAGCGACTTCCTTATTCTTCCTGGGTACATCGACTTCACAGCGGATCAAGTGGTGAGTAACTGGTACATTTATATTCCCCTGCTGGGAACACGTCGTCCAACGTTTCTGTCTAATGTTTAACCCCTTGTGTGTCTTGGGGGGGTCTACGCTGACGGTCGCCGTTTGGCCTGCTTTATTTTAAATGGCCGAGGAGGATTTATGTTGAGATATCTCCCTTGTATTTCTGATTTAATAATCGCCGGTCTGTGATTTCAGGATCTCACCTCTGCCCTTACCAAGAAAATAACGCTAAAAACACCACTGGTTTCCTCCCCGATGGATACTGTGACTGAAGCCAACATGGCGATTGCAATGGCGGTAAGAAATACGCGACATTTGTTTTTGGACTTGTGTCGTTATACTTGGACCTTTTCGTGTTTTTAAAGCATCTCGTCTCCTCCCCCTGTGTCTTCCAGCTGACCGGTGGCATCGGTATAATGCACCACAACTGTACGCCTGAATTTCAAGCCAACGAAGTGCGCAAGGTTAAAGTGAGTGTCTGCCCCTCCGTTACTATGGTTACTGGTGATTTTGGGGAGCGGGGGGTAACCCAATTTTACTTCAGTGATATTTACCAAATAATGGGTGGTAGCATACTTAAAGGAGGTATAACCTCAAATTCTCTTTAATTGTGTCTTGCCCATAGTAATGTATTGTATAATTCCAGTTTTAGGTTGTGCCCTCTGTGCAGGCTGTGATCAAGCCTGTGGACTTATATATACTACTTATTTGCCTGCTCCATGCCATATTAGGTCCTTTCTCTGGATCACGCCACACTTCCAGTGACATCATCGTGCCTTAATGATGTCACACATTCTTTGCTGCTAAGCCCCCTAGCTACTGTAACCTAAAGGGATTATCACACCTCAAAAAGATTAACATATGACAAAAAGGGTTCTGAAGAAGAGGAGGCAAACAACGGAACTGTGCCAAATGCTGAGCTTTGCAGGCAGGCTTAAATGCACCATTGGATAAATAAAGTCCTGTAACTAAAATGTATATTTATATATAATTATGGCTTAATATTTAAATTACTGGGGCTAAAAGGATTGTCTACTTCAGGGGGTATTCTAGCTATTTAACCTCTCTTCCAGGTAACGTGGGGCGTGAGGGGAGGAGTATGAGGTAATGTGGACTGACCCGTGTAATGTTGGTTTCTTTCACCAACAGAAATATGAACAGGGATTCATCACCGATCCTGTAGTGCTGAGCCCCACACACAGAGTACGAGACGTGTTTGAGGCCAAAGCGCGTCACGGATTCTGCGGCATTCCTATCACGCACAACGGAAAGATGGGCAGCAAGCTGGTGGGAATCATTTCATCCAGAGATATAGACTTTCTTAAAGACGAGGAACACGATCTGCCCCTGAGTGAAGTACGTATTGTGTCTGTGTGTTTTACCTTCTAGAACATCCCTGGCCAACCTGTGGCTGCCCAGGTGTTGTGAAACTAAAATTCCCAGCATGCTTTGCCAGTAGATGGCTGTCGGGGCATGCTGAGACTTGTGGTCCATTAATTGTAGTTGATACGTGGTTATGTTGCTGAGTGGACGACATTGCATCCACGGGATAGTAATAAAATCCGACCACGTGGCTTTCTGTGGGGCTATCTCTGATTTGTTCTTATTTGAGCACACACCTTCTAAACAGAACCAGTTGTAGGCTGCCATTTTATGGGTGGAACTAATATTCATGAGGCATGCAGTGAATCGATTGGCTGCTCACCAGTATTGGTTCAGTGCAGACTCTTACTGTCTCCTCTGGGTATAAACATTAAATATACTTTTTTTTAATTAACAATATTAAAGCAAAACGTGTAATATTTATACAATTGTTTATTTATTTTTGTGTTTGTTTTGGTTTTTATAAACAGATCATGACCAAACGTGAAGATCTTGTGGTTGCCCCGGCTGGAGTTAATTTAAAAGAAGCCAATGAGATTCTGCAGAGAAGTAAAAAAGGTAATTACGAGTCGTCCTATTCAGTATTTACAAGTAATGATATTTAAGTGACGTCCTATCTGATGGCTCCCAGACCGAGTTCCGATCCACGACGTTTCGTTTCAGGGAAACTACCGATCGTTAATCAGGACGATGAGCTGGTGGCCATTATTGCGCGTACGGATTTGAAGAAGAACAGGGATTACCCGCTAGCGTCCAAAGATGCCAAGAAGCAGCTGCTGTGCGGAGCGGCCATCGGCACCCACGAGGATGATAAATATCGTCTCGATCTCCTCATCCAGGCCGGAGTGGACGCGGTGGTCCTGGTGCGTCTTGTGAAACACAAAATGTCTCAAAATCATTTTTTTTTTTTTTTTTTTTAAATAATCATTTTCTATTGACAAACTGATAAATTAGAGCAGTATGTGAAAATCTGTTTCGTCTCTGAGTAATATACCTCTGGTCATCATCATTATCATTTATTTATATACGTATTCCGTAGCACTTTACAATTGGGGACAAACACAGTAAACTAATAAACAAACTGCGTAAAGCAGACAAAGAGGTGAGAGCGCCCTGCTCGCAAGCTTACAATCTATGGGACTATGGGAGTATGATACATGAGGTTAAGTCTACATTTTGCATTTCGGTCCAGCCAGACTGTAAAGGTAAAAGTGACTCATAAGCTAAATGATCCTGTCACACAACAATGTTGGTCAAGGGGTAGTTGTCTTGTGTGAAATTGTGTAACGGGTGGTAATAGGGTAATGTAGTGAGGTTAAGAGGGTGGTTGAGGAATATTATAAGCTTGTCTGAAGAGGTGGGTTTTCAGAGAACGCTTGAAAGTTTCTAGATCAGGGGAGAGAATTCCATAGAATGGATGCAGCCCAAATAAAGCCCTGTAACCGGGAATGGGAGGATGTAATGAGGGTGATGAGAGACGCAGATCTTGTGCAGAACGGAGTTGCTGAGTTGGGTCATAAAGACGAGGGCAGATTTAACAGGCACAAGTCAAATTCTGTGTGACTAAAATGACCCTTCTACGTTCTAGGATTCCTCTCAAGGAAACTCCATTTATCAGATCAATATGATCAAGTACATTAAGGAGAAGTATCCGGAGCTCCAGGTCATCGCCGGGAATGGTAAATATGTAGATAAATAACTTTGTGCTGTAGAAAATCTAATTTGTTGGGTTACAGTGTGGACACGTGAAGTCTGATTTAATGTCCTTTTACACGTGAGATGTGATGTAATAAACTTGTACAAGCAGAACCAGCGCTGTAACCTATAGCGACCAATCGGGTCGGATTCACTAGGCGGCCTAGGACTGGTTGCTGTAGGGTTCATTGCACCTGTCCTGGCGAAGAGACGTCGCTCCTGTCCACAGCGTCCTCCGTATCCTGCATTTATTTGTAATATAACTATATTTGTTTAAAGAGTTAGATATTTAACATTGTAACTTTATTCACTACAAGCCACTGTTATCGTCCATCTTGGGGCTCCCTGCAGTATCTTTGTTGGGTGACTGACAGGAAGTGTGATGTGCATAGAAAAATAACGTCCTCCCACGGTTGTGTCTATCATGAGGGGTAGAGGGGATAAAAAATGCAAATTTATCTGTGTTCTTTCCCGTTTATCTAAAGATTATAGTTTCGTTATTTTACTACAGTGTCATTATCTGTCTCTGTACACTGCACTAGTACAAATATTTAACTTTTGATCAGACGGGCGCGATCTCCGCGGCCTTGGGTTACCCCGTGATCAGAGCTGGATATATTTAGCTCTGATAACCGCTCAGATATACACAGTGAATGGCGCTACCAGTATTATGGGTTACACTGTCCTATATAACAAGGGTCCTCTCTCATGCACTCGTGTGCGGAGCCATTCCTGGGGGAAGCGTGTTGCGTGTTTATAAATAGCCGGCTGGCACATTCATTAATGTGACAGCCGGAATGTAATGCTGTCCGGGGTGACTGGCAGGAACATGTGATGTCCTGGAGGGGACGGGATCACTCAGAACTATCTTTATCATGTGGCAGGGGGGAGATCTCCCTTTTAAGTCACATGTGTAAAAGATCAAAGTCATCAGTTTATGTGGGATAATCTGCCCCCTACTGTAAGTCCTAAATATAGTCACTGAGGAGCCCTCTGAACATATACTTATTATACGGCTCACTGAATTCACACTAACTGAATAGTCCTAGTCATATATTAATTAATAAAAACAAAACAGAACAAAACTTTTTCTTAAAATACAGATTCAAACTGAAGCACAGACTCACAAAGGCCGTGACACACACACACACACACACACACACACACACACACACAGACTCACAAAGGCCGTGACTGACACACACACACACAGACTCACAAAGGCCGTGACTGACACATACACACACACACACAGACTCACAAAGGCCGTGACTGACACACACACACACACACACACACACACACACACACAGACTCACAAAGGCCGTGACTGACACACACACACACAGACTCACAAAGGCCGTGACTGACACATACACACACACACACAGACTCACAAAGGCCGTGACTGACACACACACACACACACACACACACACACACACACACACACAGACTCACAAAGGCCGTGACTGACACACACACACACACAGACTCACAAAGGCCGTGACTGACACACACACACACACACAGACTCACAAAGGCCGTGACTGACACACACACACACAGACTCACAAAGGCCGTGACTGACACACACACACAGACTCACAAAGGCCGTGACTGACACACACACACACACACACACACACACAGACTCACAAAGGCCGTGACTGACACACACACAGACTCACAAAGGCCGTGACTGACACACACACACAGACTCACAAAGGCCGTGACTGACACACACACACACACACACACACACACACACACACACACACAAAGGCCGTGACTGACACACACACACACAGACTCACAAAGGCCGTGACTGACACACAGACTCACAAAGGCTGTGACTGACACAGACTCACAATAACACAGAATGACGATGATAAAAAAAAATGTTGTTTGTGCTCACAGAAATTCTGATTTAATTTTGTTCCAGTGGTGACGGCCGCGCAGGCGAAGAACCTGATTGACGCCGGAGCTGACGCTCTAAGAGTGGGAATGGGTAGCGGGTCTATCTGCATAACACAAGAAGGTAATGTTACAGCCGATCATTACATTGGTTATAATTGGAGCCGTGTAGCCGGGAGTGACGACCACATCCATGAACGTACTGACCGCTGGGCTGGGATCATGGAAGGATGGGGGGGGTAACAAATGAGTAGCAGACAGGGGGCATTATTATGGCGACATAAAGGAGGGTGCATGTAGTCCTTTCAGATTTTGTGGAACTACAAGTCTCATCATACCCATTAGCCAAAGGCTGACTAGACATGCTGACTCTTGTAGTTCCCCAAGGTAGAGGGACACCGAATGCCAAACCCTGTGTTAGGGTGGTGGCAGGACCTCTTCCTAAAAATGTGAGGCTTCACTTTAGAGTATGTGTATATTTTGTAGTCCTCTTGTATACAGCACACAATAAAAGGTTTACTGGATAAGCCTCAATTAAAGGGTAACTCTAACTACACATCAGAACCCCACTATTGAATATTGCAGGCTTAAATACTTTGTTTTCCTTTGGGATTTCATTAAAATGTTGCCTCTTTGGCTGTAACTATTGGAATGCTGGGAAAACGCGTGGTCACGTGGAACAGGAAGTGATGCGTTGGGGGAGGGTGGTGGTTGCCAAGGTTACAAGTTGTCTTTTATTTTTTATTTCTATTTATTTATTTTTTTAACCTCTAATTTTGTTCTTCCTTTCAATGTGTGAATGTAGTTGACTGTTCATCTGTAGCTAAATTCCCCAATCTGCGATAAATTCCGCCCATCCAACTTATTGTGGACCTGTCATTTCCACACGATGGAGGTAATTTTTTCCACAAAATGGCTCCCGCCGCGCTCGCGTGGTCTACGCAGCGCACGTCAAGGGGCGCGTCTATCCTCCACTCTCGGGAGACATATCTGCAATCTAGGTGCGAGCTTAGGTGTGCAGTGAGGTGAAAGCTCTCATGAGGTGAAAAGGTCACTTAAAAGTTGTGCACTACACAGAGAGCGTTTTGAGCTTTATAAATGACCTCCAATGGAGGCAGCCATTTTGTTGGCTGAAGTACTAGTCCTGAGCATTGTAGCCTCTCGATACGCTAGAAAGCAGTAAATATATGTCCGGCCTTATGAATATGATTTGTGCAAGGCCATAACTAAGTGATGTCGCTGGTTCCTGGCAGGCTGGTCGGTTTGTGTCTAGCTGATTGGTTCATCCCACAAAATGGCTTCCTCCGCTCTGTGTAGGTGACAGGTCCTCATTACATAATACTGCTGCTCAGATGTCCCCAGCTTGCATAAAAAAACACCATTTAATATCATTTGTCACCGTCCTCTATGGAAACTTTCTTTGTATGAAGACGCTGCTGCTGAATGAATTTATTCTGTTTGTTTTTCTATTTAGCTGCACCCAAGATCCCTCCAGACCTAAAGTCTCACAGCCCCAAATGCCCCTCTATTGTGACAGGCACTTATAGTAAGTCACAGGTTTGTCTGGCCTGAGCCCCGAGGCGGCGCCCTGCTTGACTGATTGGTAGTTTTAGTTGCACTTGGGGTTTTGCGGCTTTGGGGAACTGGCTGAACAACGGTCATTACAAAAGCAGGGTTCTATATGTGTATATACAGACTTTTAAAGAACCTTTTTCTAAAGCAGAGTTGTTGCGGTTTTTGTAACAAAAAAATTATTTACAGTATTTGCATTCCTTCCTTTTGCAGTAAAGCACTAAGAAAAGAAAAATATATCTTTAGCTCCCTGTGTATTGGTGCATAATGCAGCCTCTCAAACCTCTGTTTTCCCCAAGATTAATTCTGTTCCAGAGTTTCCTGCAATCCCCTGAACCCTGCTTTTTGGGAAGTATTTGCACCATCCTATCTCCCTTGCCCTCCTGTTTGGGACTTCCTGTGACACTTGGGGATATATTTACTAAACTGTGGGTTTGTAAAGTGGAGATGTTGCCTATAGCAACCAATCAGATTTAAGTTATTTATTTAGTACATTCTACAAAATGATATCTAGAATCTGATTGGTTGCTGTAGGCAACAACTCCACTTTTTCAAACCCACAGTTTAGTAAATATACTCCTGACACTTCCTAATAGTTTAGGGGACGGGTTGGGGCATTGACCACTGCTTTGTGAGCCTGCTTATCTCGGAGCACGGAAATCCCAGATAATGTCCATCACCATTTTTCCTTCTGTTCCTGTTTGAGGATTATATTGCAATGTTCTTGCACTTGAATTACTAATCCTGCATGTGTTCAGAGGACTCGTACAGTAAAATAATTCAAGAATCTTCTCCATTGTTCCTTCCTGTTAATGTTGTGCAGTTACACCTACTCGAGGCACTGGGCCCGATTCATTAAGGAAAGTTAAGCAAAAAAAATTGAGCAAGTTTTCTTACTCAAGTTTTCTGGACAAAACCATGTTGCAATGCAAGGGGTGCAAATTAGTTTATTATTTTGCACATAAGTTAGATACTGGCTGTTTTTTCATGTAGCGCACAAATACTTGATCATCATCATTTATTTATATAGCGCCACTAATTCCGCAGCGCTGTACAGAGAACTCATTCACATCAGTCCCTGCCCCATTGGAGCTTACAGTCTAAATTCCCTAATATAGACACACACACACACATAGACATACAGACAAGGGTCAATTTTTGATAGCAGCCAATTAACCTACCAGTATGTTTTTGGAATTTGGGAGGAAACTGGAGCACCCGGAGGAAACCCACGCAAACACAGGGAGAACATACAAACTCCTCACATATAAGGCCATGGTTGGGAATTGAACTCATGACCCCAGTGCTGTGAGGCACAAGTGCTAACCACTAGGCCACTGTGCTGCCCCAAAAACTTGATAGCTTATTTGTACACTGAAATGTAAAGTTGATCTAGGACATGTCCTACCCCAACTATAAATTTGCCATTGCATTTTAAACTCACCTCCCCCTCCAATGCAACATGGTTTTGCCTTACTTTCCTTAATGAATCGGGCCGATAATGTTACCATGAACGATATTACTGACAAGGAGTTTTATAATTAGCAAGAGCAACACTGCCACCTGCAGGTGACTGGCAGTATTGTAATTTTTGTTGTTGACTATTCTAATTTTTTATTTGACACAATCCCCCTTTACGTCTCCAGTTCATTTAATTACTGAGTGTAGCCCGCGAGGAGCGGAGACATTAGTAACGGCCCCATCTTGTGTCCTTACTGCAGTGCTGGCGTGCGGCAGACCTCAGGCTACGGCGGTGTACAAAGTTTCTGAATACGCGAGAAGGTTTGGCGTCCCTGTGATTGCGGATGGCGGGATTCAGACGGTCGGACATATCGCGAAGGCTCTGTCCCTCGGGGCCTCTACAGGTAAATAACAGGTTTTTAATTCATCAGAAGCGGCGATCCGCAATACCGCAATGTAATGGCAACAGGTGGTAAATGCTTAAAATGTTGCATGGGGAAAATAGTCTTCTTATAATGTTTATAAGACCTGCTAAGTTGTAGTTGAGTGTAGTTGGGAAGTTGATATTTGCACTTTGACCTCTGGCAGGATGGAGTTAAATGAGACCATGGGGTAGAGAGGCTTTCTAGCCCTGTCCTCGCTTGGTTTACCTTCTACCTCTGACCGCTGTTTGTTCCTTTGGCTCCTACTCCTTATCCCCACTTCCCGTAGGAGTCCCCCAGGACTCTGTCCTAAGCCCCCTGCTCGTCTCTTTGTAGACCACCTCCGTGGGTGAACTCACCAACTCCTTTGGCCTCCAGTATAATCTCTATGCTGACGATACCCCAATCTACCTCTCCTCTCCTGTCCGTTTCCCCCTTACCTCCTGTTTCAGCTGTCCTGCGGTCTCTCTGCTATTTCCTCCTGGATGACCCAACGTTTTTTTAATCTCAACTTGGCCAAAACCGAAGTTATTGTCTTCCCTCCCTCAAGAGCTCCCTTCTTACCTCTGCTGACAATACCACAATCTCCTCTCTGCCCCAAGTCTGCTGCCTGGGTGTCGTCCTTGACTCCTCCTTCATCTCCCCATATCCAATCCTGTCGCTTCCATCTCGGCAACTTCTCTCTCAGGATGCCAAAAAACTCATCCATTCTCTGATCAATTCTCACCTTGATTACTACCTTCTCTTGTCTGGACGCCCCCAACAAGACTGAACTTCCTCTCTCGCTCCACATCCGCCTCCCCTTTCCCTACGGAATCCTCTTCAAACGCCTCACCCTCACGGACAAGGTCCTCTCCAACTCCACTGCTCCCTACATCTCCACCCTCCGCTCCATACACATTCCCGCTCGCGCCTTCAGGCCAGCCAGTGACCGTTGCCTTCCCACTGGTAACCATATCCTAGTCCCACATCCAACATGTCTCCCCTAACCTGTATAGATTTAAACACTCCCTTAGAACCTACCATCCTAGTGCTTAACGACCCCTCTGCCCTTTTTATCACCTCTCTTCATATACCTCATTCTAAGCTCTTTGTGTTACCCACTCTTATTTGTATCCTTCCATCTCTTTAATAGTTCCACTTACACTGATTCACCTCTGTGTCACTGTTTGTTTTCCCCTTTAGATTGTAAGCTCCCGCGAGCAAGTCCCCCTTCCCTCCTCGTTATCGTTGCTCTCTGCACTCCTGCTATATTTTGCACCTCCTCCCTGGTCTCAACATACCTTAATCACTGGCTCTGATTCTGTTAGATGCATCCATGCTCCTGGGCACAGGTTCAGCTTGCCCCAAGTAATTCCTGGCTCCTTTCCCTTCTAGTTATAGTGATTTTAGGATACACCTTGCACCTTATGGCCCTTTATGTATCGATTTAGCTGTGTTGTGTATTGCACTGCAATGTGTTAATTGTATTGTCCTGTAACACCATGTAGTTTTGTTGTATGCTCTGTGTACAGCTCTGCACAACCTTTGTGTCTCCCTATAAAAAATAATTATCATTTTATCAGACTTCTAAAAAGGAAAAATGGAGGTGTTGCCTATAGCAACCAATCAGATTCTAGCTATCATTTATCTCCTGCATTCTAGAACATGATAGCTAGATTCTGATTGGTTGCTATGTGCAACATCAAACCTTCTAAAAAGGAAAAGTTGAGAAGTCTACCCCTATGCCTCTTGTGATTTATACATTGTATTAATCTGGCATTCTTATAGATTAAAATAAAGATGGCCACTTTCACTGTAGCGAGATGAATGGAAAATAACCTTTGCAATTTTTTAAATCTGTCCACTTTTATAAACTTTTTATGCCATTTTAAGGTAGTTAAGATTAATGTGTAGTGTAATTAAATTTGAAGTATTTATAACGATTTACGTGGACTCCCATTTAATGTAACCACACAGTCTTACGGTGTCCGAGACCTTAACCAACCCCGTATTTTGGTTGCAGTCATGATGGGGTCGTTGTTGGCAGCGACCACAGAAGCGCCAGGCGAATATTTCTTCTCTGACGGCATCCGGCTAAAGAAATACCGTGGCATGGGTTCTCTGGATGCCATGGACAAGAATGTCAGCAGCCAGAAGAGATATTTCAGGTGAGGTTTAGGTCCAGAATCTTGTATACAGCGCTGAGACCAATGGAAGCAGCCTCTATCGCTGGCTGTACAACAGCGTCCTCTGCAGGATGCTGGATGTCTGTTCCTCATTCTTACGTTTCTCTCTTCAGCGAGGCGGATAAAATTAAAGTGGCTCAGGGGGTGTCTGGCGCGGTACAAGACAAGGGATCTATACACAAGTTTATTCCCTATTTGATAGCTGGAATCCAACACTCCTGCCAGGATATAGGCGCAAAGAGCTTAATGCAAGTCAGGTAAGTGATGAATAGACTAAGTTTATATATACACAAATTAGTTTCCTATAAAGGACTTTGTTAGATACCAGTCATGGCAATATCTGGTCTGTGCTGCTCGATAACTTGAGCGTTGATATCTTCTGCCTAGTGTAAGTGTAATCTGAAAAAGCCGAAGGTAAGATCTAGCAGGTGACCTTCATTCTGCCCCCAAATACAGAGAACAATGTTTTTAGACTGATCAGAAGTTTTCAAGAAAACTTACATGATTCAGATAAAATAATCTGGATTCTAAGACTACGTTCCTGGGTGTAATCTCAGTATATGGCTCTGATACAGGATTGTAGGGGTGCTATGGCCAACTAATCACACTGCCATCCACCCCTTCAAATATCTCCCAGGATCTCTTAATTGATAAGGGATTTGAGCATCAGACAGACAATCCCCCTAATGTTCTTATACATGTGCTGCTTCCATGTATCCAAAGTGCAGTCAGAATACAGCTCTAAATAGGGAACTACAGAGACGAGCTGTTTGTACGCACCAGTGTTCAATGATAAACCCCCCCAAAAAACACAACAATGCAGGAGAAAATCTCCCTGTACTAATTCATCACTTGGGGGTATATTTACTAAACTGGGGTTTGAAAAAGTGGAGATGTTGCCAATAGCAACCAATCAGATTCTTTTTTTGTAGAATGTACTAAATAAATAACTAGAATCTGATTGGTTGCTATTGGCAACATCTCCACTTTTTCAAACCCGCAGTTTAGTAAATATACCCCAATGTGTTGAAGTCAGCTTGTCTCTATTAGGATCAATGTTCCCTATTTAGAAGTGTGTTCTGGCTGTATTTCACTGAGGTCTCAGATAGGTGTAAAATGGGGTTTAGTAAGAACCATTAGTGGCAAATACTCTATAACACAATAGAGAGTCGGTGGGAGACTCACTGTCTGTTGGATGGGGATGAAGTGTAAGCGTCTGGTTTCTTATAGGGCGATGATGTATTCTGGCGAGCTGAAGTTTGAGAAGAGGACCATGTCTGCGCAGGTGGAAGGAGGGGTCCACGGACTACACTCGTAAGTCTCCTATTTCATGTCTAACCCCATAATATTCTCAGCTGCTGCATTATGGGGTTTTTACTATCCTATAGGAAAGGAAAGACGGTGGTTTCTTATCATCCTAAACAGATTCCAAGACCAGAGATGTAACATTAATGCCTATCCTTTTTCTATACACTTATCTTGAGTTTACATTTTTAGGTTGATCAACTGTTTATACCAGTGTTTCCCAAACCCAGTCCTCAGGGAGCCCCAACAGTGCAGGTTTTCCGTATCTCCTTGCTGGAGCACAGGTGTAATCATTACTGACTGACACATTGTAACAGATCCACAGGTGGTCCTAATTATGTCACATGTGATCCAGAAAACCTGCACTGTTTGGGAGCCCTGAGGACTGGGTTTGGGAAACCCTGGTTTATACGGTATCTAAATTAAAAAAATAAAAATAAATGGCCTTCATCCTTGTGAACTGCACAGTATTGCACGTCTATCTGTGTAATACATATACCACCAGGAAGTCTGTCCATTATCCAGTACCAGGGGGATAGTCACTATTTCACTTTTTTCTTCTAGGTACGAGAAGAGACTCTTTTAACCGCGCCAACACTCTGCACCCGCTGCCGTGTACAGAACGAAGCTGCATTGCATGTCTTGTGTGTGTAGATGGTCACGCCAGCCTTGTCCTCATCAGAAGGGATTCTGGGTAACGGGGCCGTACATACATAATACTAACCACTACTGAAACTAGCGTTTTACAATAAAAATCTAAAACCTTCTGTGTTTCTTTATTGAACATCAACCGTGAGAAACTCAGTCTGATTTCATGAATTTTTTTATATAAATAAATTATACAGTTCTTATTTTTGGTAACACAGAGCTGTCGGATATGCCTTGTAAAGCTGGTGAGCAAGAAATACTTAGCGTCGAGTTACCGGAACATTAACGGAAGGCGGAGCTGTAGCGGTAGATGACAGGTCCAGACCGCTGGCGTACAACGGAAACCGTTCAGTGGTCGGCTCGATGTCCAGTGTATCCGCTCCTGGTGTCCTGCGCGTAGGGGACCAGACAGCGATAGCACAAACCAATCTAATCTGTGCAAGCGTCTAATCGGTGTTGATTGGAATTAGCGCAGCTGCTGCCATTCGTCTCTCGTTGACCATAAAGTTGAAAGTGGCGCAAGCGTTGGGCTGTGGGGCATAGAGAGAAGTCACGTTACCAATCTATCAAAATATGGTGTACTGGATACTGATGGAGAAATACGAAAGGGGATTATTTAATAAAACAGAGTAATATACTATAATCTATAGCAACCCATTAAATTCTAACTCAATTTTCTAGGGCAGCGAGAAAATAAAAGCAACTGTGTGATTGCTTGTTACAGCCACTAATGCACCATATTAAGAAATACTTCTCCAAATGTTCTTAGGAGGTGTTTATAGGGGAGGCGGGGGGGGGGGGGGGGTGGGGGGGGGGTGTGGGGGGGGGGGGGTGTGTGAGGTCACGTTCTCATGGATGTTGGTTTAAGACACAAAAGAGCCGATTCCATTGTGCTTAGGCGACGTGCATTTAGGAATATTATCTTTAAGAGCTTTATAATTGCAGAACGTTAAATACTGACCGTGTCCTGCACCTCCACGGCCACCCCCTTCTTTCTCATCAGCCTCAGGATGGCGGGATCCAGTCTCTCAACGCGGTCGCCTGTGCCCAGCACCAGGATTTCTGTCATAAGAAACAACACTGATTCTACGTATACCGAGCACAGTCCTTGTGAGATTATACAGAACACTAAAGGGGGAGATTTAGCAAACATTCTAAAAGTGGAGCTGTTGCCCGTAGCAACCAATCAGATCTGGAATAAAATAGGATGGAGTCATAAAAGATGATATTTCCTGCATGGTCCTTTGTCATTGTGGTGGGAGGAACTGGTGTTTAGTCTTGAAGTAGGAGAAGGAAGTTATACTATGTACAAACCTTTACTATAAAAGTGGGGGAGCCTGAAGACGTTTAAAAATATCTGCTGGAATGACTTTTCCAGGGTTTTGGGCTGGGAATGGGAGAGAAACCCCAGGAAACCTGCTGCACAGGCACTTAGGAAAATATCCTCCAATGTGTTAATGCAGCCAACGTTGGCCAAGCCTTAATCACCCACCCACCCATACATACATACATCTAACAGGCCCCAGTCAGAATTTAGACTGAAAGTGTCTAAATGGTCTAAAACATAGTCAGAGGTTAATGGACAACATTGCAGTACAGTCCCTCGACCAACGGTCATCGGTATCTCTGAACAATAACGACCAGAATATCGCACCGACTGCAGCTACCATAGTGCTCAGTCCAACCATCGGACGTTCAGAGAGAGATGGGGAAATACCAATAAAACATTCATTTAGACATATTGCAGATTATATAGACATCACCTATAGTCCTTAAAGGGGGACTCTACCTTAAGCAAAGGGCTGCAAATTGGAACACAACAAATAAACTAATGCCTGTGCATTGGACACAACATATCTGCTGTATAGATACAGTTGTATCTTGTGCAAAGAAACAACTGTCTGGAAAACCATGGTGCTATAGGCAGAGTTCCCCTTTAAGTATCTGTTGCAAAAGTAAAACAATGAAGTTACCTATTTTGGGGACCAGTAAGTAGAACAAGGATAAACTTTCAACCGAGATGTCTTTATAGGAGCCCACCTAGAAACAGAACAACACAATATGAATGTTGGTGCTCGCTTATCTGTAACAAAGTTTACATACTTAATTTTATCACAACCCTCAAATGATTTCAGTAAATTTGCTTTCAATTTATCGTTGGGCGCTGGAGCGGTCCTCAGACTTCTACATCCTCACGTGATGCAGAAGTCGTCTACCTCCGTTCTGAGAAGATCGGGAGCAGTGTGAGTTTCCAGTGGAAAAAGTGGAGATGTTGCCTATAGCAACCAATCAGATTCTAGTTATGTATTTAGTACATTCTACAGAATGACAGCTAGAAGCCGATTGGTTGCTATAGGCAACATCTCCACTTTTTCCACTGGAAACACAGCTTGATACTTTTACCCCCCCTAGGAGTTTTGTTTTCCCTTCCTAGGATTTAACGCAATTACAGTTTGTGAAAAGTTGAACTCTATGGATCCACGACTTATTTCATCCTTACTGACATAACACTTTTACAAAGAGGTGATAGGTTCTCTTTTAAATTATTTGTAAACTCCTTTTATACTTAAAATGTAATCTCTATTGTTCATACAATTTTCTTTAATATTACTTTTTTTTGGGAGGGAGAGAAATTCAATTCTAAAGATTCAGAAATATATATATATATATATTTTTTTTTAAACTTGCATAACATTTTTGTTCCATAAAGTAGTAGTAATATATACACTAACTTAATAACTGTCTATATTTTATTCCAGATTTATATAATAACTCACATTATGTTTAAGTGAACACTTCAAGGGGAAATTGTCAATACTGCAGCTTCTAAGCAAGGGAACAGACAATGGTTTAGATCAGTGTTGGCTAACCTGTGACACTCCAGGTGTTGTGAAACTACAAGTCCCAGCATGCTTTGCCAATATATAGAGCAGCTTATTGCTGGAAGGGTATGCTGGGACTTGTAGTTTCACAACACCCGGAGTGTCACAGGTTAGCCAACACTGGTTTAGACTGAAGTATCAGAGTATTTGATCCATTCTGATTAACGGGATGACACAGGACGTGTTGGACAGATCAGATCACTAGATAACCAGCGGTTCCAGACTCACGTTCCAGTGCAGGATACTCCGCGGGATCACAGCGCAGGGTCCGATGACTCGGTCTCTGTTGATGATAAAACCATGGCGGTTGTAGCTCTCGATATACATCATCTCCGAGGAGTCTCTCTCCAGCCGCGTCACCGTGGTCTTCTCATAGAGTTCGTCACCTGTCGGGGACAAGCGATGGGACCTGTTCTGTTGCCTACAAGCAGAATAAAGTCATATTAAACAGGAATTCCACGTTCAGACACAATGAAGTCTGTTCAGCAATAGCTCCTCGCTGTTTACTCTTAAACCGCACCCGTCTCCTATTCACAGTAGAGGAAGCCGTGAATTCACTAGGAACCAGCGACATAACTTTGTGCCCCAGCGTTATCACTAGTTCCTAGTTATCCGATAGGCTAAAGACTGGTTCCACCCCAAAATAAAATGTCTGCCTCCACTGTGACTAAGCCGCAGGTACAAAAGTCATAATAATAGATTAATTGGCTTCTGACTAAACTGGACTGTGTGTTGGTAGATAAATTAGATTGTAAGCTCCATTTAATGGGCTCCAACACTTTCAGATTAGTGGGCTGCATGGTGGCACAGTGGTCAGCATTGCTGCCTCAAAGCGCTGTGTTTGTGTTAGGGAATTTAGATTGTAAGCTCCAATGGGGCAGGGATTGATGTGAATGGTTCAATATTCTCAGTACAGTCCTACGTAATATGGTGGCATTATAAAAATAAGATAATATATTGTTAACTTAATACCTTATATTTGCTAAGAATGACATTCCCAGATTTCCTTCATGCACTGTACATATCACACTAATGCATAAATTATACTGTATCAGTTTCCCTTTGATCTCACACATCTCCGCTCTGACTTACCATGCGTGCGCAGTTACTGCGGGCCCACCCTTTGTCCAGCGTGTAGCTGCTGTGCGCAGGACAGGAAGGCCGCGTGCGACTAACGGAATCATGGAGACAGCCGGATGGAATCCTGTAGAAACACAACATTCCGTCATTCCACAACCAACCATATTACACAGTAAGGTTACAGCGCTGCAAACACGGTCATCACTCTCATTGTTCAGAGGAGCAAAACCTGTGGACGTGGATCATAACTGGTGTCCCAGAATCTGTTTTAGGCCCCCCCCCCAATACATTCTATTGGGGTCCCATGAAAATAGCAGCACCTCTAACAATATTTGAATACACTATCCAGGAACAAGGCTCTTGGGCTACTGCCTCGGTGTACTCTCTAAACACCCCACAATGGGGCATCTAGACAGAGAGGATAATACATCTCACAACGAGGGGTGAAACCCTGATATGAAAGATGACAGGTCTCTGAATAGATAAATTAAACTGGTGCCAGGTTATCAACCCTAAAACACCACCCAGCCCCCAACATCACAGGATTGCAGCAAATAATATAGTTCATTTGAAGTACAGAAAAGGTCCCATTGCAACCATCCACTACACTAACCCACTTTGTAAAAAAATAAATATATATATATATATGATTTTAAACAAAGGAAATTTAGTCGCCCACGTCTATAATGGGGGAAAGGGGTGTTGAACTGGGAGGGCAATTTGGATGTCTGGGACTATGGTGCGGAGCACAACACATACAGATGTCAGGATGCAGAATAAAAGCAGAGGATTGCACCCTGCATACAGAAGAGGAACGGCATGCTGAAGGTGGAGAAAAATTGATGGGCTTGTTTGCTGTAAATATTGCTGCATTAACGTGAATGGATGTACATAGTAAGGATAAAAAAAATAAAAAGATACACCCATCAAGTTCGACATTTCCTACATTGTAATAAATAAATAGATGATTGTAATGGTGTCCTGTTACATGCATTTTTTTTGCATATGCTTTTCAAATTCTGCAACACAAGTGCATTAAAACGTTCTTATGTGAACACATCCATAGACAATGTGGTGTTGTTGTTTTGGGTTTTTTCACACACTATAGAAACATCTGAAAACCACAAATCTGTAACAACTGGGACAGTGGGATAGCCGGTAACTATGTATTCTACTGAGGACATCATGGGACCCAACCTGCGACTGTGCCTCAGTGGAAGCAGCCACTCTGTACCTCATGCCTCAGTGAGGTCACTAGCTCCTAGTGCAGTGTTGGCTAACCTGTGACACTCCAGGTGTTGTGAAACTACAAGTCCCAGCATACCCTTCCAGCAACAAGCTGCTATATATTGGCAAAGCATGCTGGGACTTGTAGTTTCACAACACATGGAGTGTCACAGGTTAGCCAACTGACAGGCTACACTCTTATGAAAACTGGTTCTGCCCACAACATACCTCCAGTGTGCAGGGCTTGGATACCCTCTCATGCTACTAGTGCCTATGCCAGCAGGAATATACCACAATGCAATGCAGCCCAGCTACTGAGCTACATGCCAAGCGCACACGTGCAATAAAGCTTGCAATCTAATGATGAATGTTAACATTAACCAGGCACAGCTCATGCATTTAATGTGCATTAATTCAGAAAGAACCTGGAGTGAAAAGAACACCACATACAGCTGATACATAACACACTGTGTGATGCTGAAGGGTTCTCACCTACCTAGGACAGTGACAGGAACATACTGAGCCTAGCAGACACTTTGTCCTTGTACACACAGCATGGCAGCCAGGACCTGATATTTACCATAGAGAGCGGCTACTATAGACAATCCCTCCAACATCAGCCAACTCATATCGCCCTCGTGTGGTCAGGAGGCGCACAGCCTGTGCTAAAAGTCAGCCCAGTATTTTGTATACAGTGCAATGTAAAACAAAAATAAAATATATTCAGTAACAATGTTATTTTCTTTCCTGTTTTATTATGTATATTGTTTTCTTAAAGCAGTATAATATTATTTTTAGATTCATTTTGTATTATTTATATTATTTTCTTGCAAATATTGACCATATCTGTCTATACACTTTTCTATATCTTGAATCTCACAGTTCCTAAAGATCTGAGTGACATTTCCAATGTTTCAGATACGTACATTTTGTAGACAGAAAACTGGATTTATTTTACTGCTCTTGGGGGAAAAAAAATGCAGATTTTAAATAAATTCTGTCTCTGCAAATAATTTCTTACAGGAAGTGTATTCTTTTTGGCTTTTACCTTGGCTTGCAGGACTAGGAACAGGACTGGTAGCTTTAATTGTGCAGTGATTAGGTCGGGTGACGTCTCTCATATTTACATGATATAATAATAATTTACATGTCAACCAGCATTGGGACATATGATATATCACATTATTTTCAACCCTGGTCACCCCTCCAGTGTGTAACTCCAGCCCTATAACCTGTTTAGTCATATTCAAGTTATGTTTCAGTCATGTAGGTACATCAAAGATCAGTGATAAATTGTCAGTTCCTTCTACACTGTATGACACACTTACTGTGTTGCAGGACAGGCTTGTGTAGACCGTTGTGTGATGTGGTCTTTGTTTCGTCACTATTTATGTGAGATTTATTGTTTGAACCTATGTCAATGGAAAAAAACAGTTACAAAGTGGTCATCTATCAGCAGTGGCTTTAAGGCAGTGGTCAGGGAACAGGGGTAAATTACCCCAAATGGGGTAAAAATTTAATTCCTGGGGGTAATGCTGCCGATTCACACGCTGTCAGTTGGATTGTAGACCCCTTTAAATGTGAAATTTCTGTTGTACCAGAAGAGCCTCAAAGGTTGGCAGAGTCACTTCTTGAGCCTCGATGCAATAATGAAGCACGTATTGCATTTGAAAACAAAGCAGATCTGTCATATTTTTGGATGTCAACAGCTGCAAAGGCATCAAAATTGCACATGAGAAGGCAGTCAAAAAGTTGCTGCCTTTTGCAACAACCTACCTTTGCGAACAAGGATTTTCCACTCTAACGAACATAAAAACAAAGCAGAGAAATCGATTGGACGCTGAAGACTGTATCCACATTGCTCTGACATCAAAATGCCCCAATCCTGATGCTCTTGTATCAAAATTGAAGCAACACCATTTCTCCAAAACCTGAAGTTTTGAAATTGAAGCTTTCAAAGAAATATTGAATAGATTCAATACAATTTTGAATTCCAATAATTAATAATATATGATTTCCTTCCTTTCAAATCAAGGGGGTAACGTCGGCGTATCTAAATATATTTGGGGGTAAAAAAGTTCCCTGACCCCTGCTTTAAGGGGAAATTTCACCTAAATTTACAATTAAAAGTAAAGTTTAATTTTTACTTTTTCATATAAAGGCAACAGTTAAAATCATAGAAATTATAATAAGACACACAAAAGGTTACATAGCTGCGCAAATTGCTGCCCACAGTGCACCTATGATACTGTGACGATATGCATTGCGCCCAATTATATGAGAAGCACCTCAAGATGGCTGCATCAGTGGGGGGGGAGGGTCTAGACCGTTCATTTCAATGGCTCATTCATTTCATTGGGGTGTGCACTACATGCAACAATCCCACTGAAATGAATGGGCCATTGAAATGAATGGAATAAGTTCTGTACATGCACAGATGTTTAATTTTTTTCTCACTCATTTTACTGGTTTTGAGCCAAAATTCAGTGTCTGAAACCAGAGAGTTTATTTTTATTAATTTACTATGACATTGTTTCATACATTACTCTGCTCTATACCCCAACACTGCAGAAATCAAACATCTCAGTGACTTTGCGAGGTCTGGGGATTTTTTCCTTGGGGGTTTGAAATACTAGTGACGGTCTATGGCCATCGCCCTTTAATAGATGTGGTTATTTAAAAGTCGTTACACAAATGACTAAATAAGTGACTATTTAAATCACTGTTTATGAAATAGTGCTTTATTAGATTCACCCAAAATGTATTGTGATTTTTTTGCAACTTTGCCAGGAAGCCTTAGTTTTATATATGTGTTACAGCTTCCTATTACTATCTACGGAAAAATAAAGTTGCATTGTTTTGTTTAATGAACCACACAGCTTCCCTGATCTGTGCAAGTAAAACAGATACATTGTATAAAATAATTACCTTTTTGTTTTCTGTAAAGCAGACATAGATCACTTCATAAAACCACATTGATGCCTTTACAGAATTGACAAAAGGGTTTGTCTGTCTGTGCTAAAAACTTAGAGATTTTAAAGTTAGGTTGAGTACACAGTACAGAATTTTCCAACCAATTTGTTATCTACAACGATTTTAACAACAACGATTTTTAAACCACAACCTAAAAAAAAAAGGCCCAATCATCATGCCGATTCATGTGTACATGCAATACAGGTTTTGAATCATTTACCCTCAGATCTGTGCTCTTCAACAGTCGTAACCATCGGCTGAAAAGTTTGTGACTCTGTAAACTGTATGGAGATCCTGTTCGTTAGTGCGTACACACTGCAGGATTGGAAGGACGTCGTTCTATCACTGAACAAGATTTATGGCTCTGCTGAACAATCAAATCAAACGATGATCTGTGCTTTGGTACAATAATCGTTCATCGTCTAAGTGTACAGAGTGATGCAATTTAGGGGCGAACGGTCGTTTGATAGACCCGATACTTGGCTGAAAACATGTACAAAGCCTAACCCCCTACTGCTCCCTCCCTGTTACTACTAGACCCTCCCCCCTTCCAACTAGACCCTCCCCCTTCCTACTGCTCCCTCCCCCTTCCAACTAGACCCTCCCCCTAACTATTCAACACCTTTTTATTTAGTTTTATACAAACAAAAACAATTATTCTTGCACCTAGGTTGCGTTTATGTAACATTGATTTCTCCCATCAACTGGCATCCTCCATATTTCTCTTCACTCCATTGTATCCCATTGGCTGACACTGCCCTCCTCATACATGAAGCACACATTGATTGGTCCGTGTGTAACGTGATCTAACGTTACTATTTCTGTATGCGTCAGGATATCTTTATGTCCCCTTAGACCCTGCCACCGCAGGTAAGGTTGTTACCTCATCCTGAAAGGGCTCGCTAGAACTCTAGGGGCCCAAAATTGGGAGTAAGGGAGCAGCACACAAAGACTTGAGATCCATGTCGACATGTATAAATATAAAGACATAGAAATATAGAGTATTTTGGAGAAAACTTGGCAAGTTTGAAAAAAATTATAGTCTCCTTTATGGTGTTGCTTGGATCGTGCATATCGTCACATCACTAATGAAAGCCCCTAGATTTGGGAGATTTGCTCTAATCTTACACCCATCTCACAGTTCGGTTTATACCCTAATGTGCAATTCTATTGTCCATTCACTGAGACGTTTTATCTTTTATATCTTATGTCCTAACTAATGGTTTTATAATTCTGAAATATGCTGGTTTACTTGCGCCAAATGGTGTCTATGGGTCATGGCCTACGGTGAGCGAATAGCACCAATCGATTATTTAATAGAACCTCCTAATTGGTGCTGAAATCAAGGCGCTGTGAAACGGGCCTCTGCGGTTATGCAAAATAGTGAACGAGTTAACGTTTGTTCTGCCTCCACCCCTTAATACTTTATGTATGTAATGAAATTAGTCCTAATTGATTTCAGTATTTATAACAGCAGACATATGAAACAATACAGGTCTACATCAGGGACTCTTTGGTCCAACTATCATTCACAGCAAACATCTTGCCGGAAAATCACAGAGTGGCGGCTTATTACCAGGAGCAAAAGGCATTAAAAGTCATTGGGCAGCACTGTGGCTCAGTGGTTAGCACTTCTGCCTCACAGCACTGGGGTCGTGAGTTCAATTCCCGACCATGGCCTTATCTATGTGGAGTTTGTATGCTCTTCCCATGTTTGTGTGGGTTCCTCCAGGTGCTCCAGTTTTCTCCCACACTCCAAAAACATACTAGTGGGTTAATTGGCTGCTATTAAAATTGACCCTAGTCTGTCTCTGTCTGTGTGTGTGTATATTAGGGAATATAGACTGTAAGCTCCAATGGGGCAGGGACTAATGTGAGTTCTCTGTACAGCGCTGCGGAATCAGTGGCGCTATATAAATAAATGGTGATGATGATGATGATTGCATGACAACACAAAAGAGAGAAAATTGTTTTGGTTCTTTGAAAGCTTTGTGGCACTCGGTGTAAATGGCTCGTTAAGAGAGGGATATGGTACTGAAAGGCATTGCTTGGTCATTATTCAGTACCAAACAGCAGTTATCCAGATGCTCAGACACGGCGCCAAACCGCTCTGATCCGGGAGTTTGGGTGTCAAGCCAAACTGCGCTCACTTCTGCACTACCGGTTTGAATGATGTCCTCCAGGAAAACTTCCAAAATCTGATCAGAACAATGCCTTTATCAGCTATGCCAACCTGTCGCTTCATCCAATCGTGTTCTACAGAGTGACTTAAGGTAAATAATAATTCACTATATAAAATGAATTCTGTGCTTTTGCTGAACGTTCACAACTAAAATACTCAAGTCAACTTATTCACATACTAAGGTATAACACAACGCTACCAAAAACATTCCCACTGGCGCGTGGGAAACCATGGAAGATAAAATAATGCTGCTCACCTTGTAACCTTTAATCGCCACCCTTGGCAAAAGGATATTCCAAAAATTATAATCCCAAAAATAAATGTTTAGCCTTTCCTTTCTTTTATTACAATCCGTCCTCCGGCAGCTTAGTCAAAGATACAAAATCACATGTTTGTAACAAGTAGTATAGTTATAAAGCTGTCCAAAATGTTGTCCAAGTTCCCTCTGAATATGTCGCAGCTAAACGGTTCACTAGCTGGCAGGGACATCACTGACTCACAAAGCAGAGCTCACACCACGAATATCTGCACAATATCGTCTGGAGATCCTGGTTCAATCCAGTGGTCACCTCGGACAGGTCAACTTGGAGCAGATTCAATTAGCAGCGAGGTGCCGCCAGACATGGCTTCGATGACGGACTACGCACCTTGCAGCCTTATACGGCACAGAAATCTCCGTACATTACTTGTCACATCTCTGTGGGTTGCGAGGGAAAACAAGTAGATATTTTAGTATAAACTTTGATGCAGAATGTTCCAGGGACTCATCCCGTCACCTCGCGGGTAATTGAATCTGCTCCATTGTCTCCCTGCATCTCTCGGGCACCAAATACAGATGTAAGTGGGCAGCACGGTGGCTCAGTGGTTAGCACTTCTGCCGTACAGCACTGGGACCATTAGTTCAATTCCCGACCATGGCCTTATCTGTGTGGAGTTTGTATGTTCTCTATGTGTTTGCGTGGGTTTCTTCCGGGTGCTCCGGTTTCCTCCCACACTCCGAAAACATACTGGTAGGTTAATTGGCTGCTAGCAAATTGACCCTAGTGTGTGTGTGTGTGTGTGTGTGTGTGTGTGTGTGTGTGTGTGTGTGTGTTATGGAATTTAGACTGTAAGCCCCAATGGGGCAGGGACTGATGGGAGTGAGTTCTCTGTACAGCACTGCGGAATTAGTGGCGCTATATAAATGATGATGATGATGATGATGATGACCCATTAGACAGAAAAACAGAGTCGGACAAATGGTCTGGAAACGATATATAACAGTTTATGCCGTTTATAAAAATATAACATGAGAATATCCTCCAAACTAGAACTGTATTCCAGAACACACAAATACAGGAGTTTGTCATTATATAATTAGTAATATTTGACAGCAGATACAAAATTGCAACTACAATAACGCCTGTATTTTGTTAATCAATGCATATGATTGACGCTGCAATAAAGATAGACAGATAGATATAGATAGAGAGAAAGAGAGAGATCATTCAAAGACAAAATAATACTTTTCAGACAAAATATAGCACCGTATTCAACTGGTAATAAATGCTACATTATAATATCATCGACAGATTGAATATTTTTTTTTATCTATAAATTGATTGTAATTAGTAGAACATTTATTAGTGATGGGAACAGAGGCAGATGGAAGGGTGTGGTGTCAAATCATGCATAGCTGCCTAAGTAATGATTCCAGAAACCGCGCATCATCACGACATGTCAGCTGCGGGTGACTGCAAATTGGTTTTCCCAGTATGCAAAGAATGAGCCCATGGAAGTGTGGAAAGCACCTAGGTCTTAAGCACATGGGTTTTATGGTGGCGTGGTCTAAAATTTCATTACCAACTGCCCATGTCACGTCCATAAACTCATTAATCTTAATTCTCATTGTCAGGAAATACAGAGATAGACGCTCATGATATAATGATTATAAGGCAGATGGTCCTCAAAATAGTACTCTGGAAATTCCTTCCATAATTATACTAATAAAAATGTAGGTGTCAGGTTGAGGGTTTTGTCAGCTGGTGAATTATACCAGACGTTATGACAGAGGGGACTTCTCTGTGCCACCATCTAGCACCCAAATATCATGACCCCAGCCAGGCTGACATATAGATTAGTGGGCCTCATATATCACAGTAATGCACCCTCAGGTCACTTGGAAAACATGAGTAGTACGTTGCAGCTATGACCCAAAAGTAGGAAGTATTCAGTTTTCTCAAAGCAAAACCATATTTTCTTAACATTGGTACAAATTATACAGTACTGTGGTTCCTTAGCAATTACGCTCCACTGGGGAGCTCAGCAAAGGCGCTGTACTGGGGAGCTTAGCAACGACCCTCTACTGGGGATCTTACCAACGACCCTCTACTGGGGATCTTACCAACGACCCTCCACTGGGGATCTTACCAACGACCCTCCACTGGGGATCTTACCAACGACCCTCCACTGGGGATCTTACCAACGACCCTCTACTGGGGATCTTACCAACGACCCTCTACTGGGGATCTTACCAACGACCCTCCATTGGGGATCTTACCAACGACCCTCTACTTGGGATCTTACCAACGACCCTCTACTGGGGATCTTACCAACGACCCTCCATTGGGGATCTTACCAACGACCCTCTACTTGGGATCTTACCAACGACCCTCTACTGGAGATCTTACCAACGACCCTCTACTGGAGATCTTACCAACGACCCTCTACTTGGAATCTTACCAACGACCCTCTACTTGGAGATCTTACCAACGACCCTCTACTGGGGATCTTACCAACGACCCTCTACTGGGGATCTTACCAACGACCCTCTACTTGGGATCTTACCAACGACCCTCTACTGGGGATCTTACCAACGACCCTCTACTGGGGATCTTACCAACGACCCTCTACTGGGGATCTTACCAACGACCCTCTACTGGGGATCTTACCAACGACCCTCTACTGGGGATCTTACCAACGACCCTCTACTGGGGATCTTACCAACGACCCTCTACTGGGGATCTTACCAACGACCCTCTACTGGGGATCTTACCAACGACCCTCTACTGGGGATCTTACCAACGACCCTCTACTGGGGATCTTACCAACGACCCTCTCCTATGCCTCACCTATGAGGCTCTGCTGGGGATCTTACCAATGACGCTGCACTTCAACCTTCAAAGGGGTAACGCAGAGGAAGGAAGACCACCACAGTGCTCCCTTTGCGGTTTTCCTATTGACTGTGGGGCCGCAGTTGAAGGCTTGGCAGGCTGCCTGTTGTCCACCACTCATCTAGCGTATATAGGACATAAACCTTTCAACCTCTCTACAACCAATATAAAAAATAGGTCTCAGAGTATCCATAAGAAATTGGGGAAGATATTTTATATGCAGATTCCACTGACATATTGATAGACATATTGACATTATCCAATGACAACTCAAGATCAGAAAGAGCCCCCCTTTCTCTTGTAGCTCGGCCTTCACAAATATGACAATTGTCAAGTCTTTTCCGGACTAGTATAAATCTTAGTATATCTAGCATAATAGATATATGAGGCATTGGCTCAAATTTTGATAAAAAACAGAATCCCACAACCCATCGTTAAGGATCCTCATTTGTTACGAGTTACCTTCGCTGGCGGTTAGGCTTCAAACATCACTCAAATACATATAAAATCATATGCACTCACCTCACCACTTAGGAGGTTACAATGTGGCATGAAAGTTGTTTTTTTGTAAACCACAGAATTTTCACTTTAACAAAACACTAAAAAATAGATCTTTGACACTATAGGCACAGACTGGGAAACTATAGAACAACACTCCCCCCAAAATCATGACCTAGTTTGTAAACCCTGTCTCAAAATAAACATTTATCATCATCAATGAAAATGGTTTCACCTCAAAGACCAACAGAGAGAAGACTCTCAAACCTATCACCATCTAAAGACCGGGGTACCCAGACTCGCTCCCTAATGGGACCAAGAGCTTACAGTCATTAGTGAAATTGGAGATATAAGGATATTTAATAATTGCTATAGGAAATAAATAACAGCACGGTGGCTCAGTGGTTAACACTTCTGCCTCACAGCACTGGAGTCATGAGTTTGATTCCCGACCATGGCCTTATCTGTGAGGAGTTTGTATGTTCTCCCTGTGTTTGCGTGGGTTTCCTCCGGGTGCTCCGGTTTCCTCCCACACTCCAAAAACATACTGGCAGGTTAATTGGCTGCTAACAAATTGACCCTAGTCTGTGTGTGTGTGTGTGTGTGTGTGTGTGTGTATGTTAGGGAGTTTAGACTGTAAGCCCCAATGGGGCAGGGACTGATGTGAATGAGTTCTCTGTACAGCGCTATGGAATTAGTGGCGCTATATAAATAAATGAGGATAATGATATTTCACTGACATAAACTCTATTCTGCACACAGGTGTCTGCTTTATTATTAAGGCAGATAGCTGCAGATTTAGCAGCACAAAAAAATATATATTTTACACTTTCCTGCATTTGTTGTGCATGAATATAAAAGTGTCTTAAAGGCGTTAAGAAGAGAGTTGCATTGTGTCATAAATCTAAAGGAGAGTGTATAATGCATAGGGGGAAACAGATTGTACTGCAGCTACTGCAGAAAGTTCTATAGGAGACCCCATATGGAGGGGAAGGTGTTCAAGAAATGTTGTCCTGGGAACGGGGGATAAAGCCAGTGTCAGTTACAG